>NW_020524604.1:155000-410859 GCF_003368295.1 Carassius auratus
AGTGTGTGAAACAGTAGATCAAATAGAGCTAACTTTATCTAGATCTCTAATTGTATCTAATACATCTGACATAAATGACCCATCATTTATATCTGACCCTCACCGATGAAACTGGACTCAACTCACACAGCTTTTAGCCCAATGGAAGATACATATTGCTTTACTGTTGCCTGGGAATATGACCTATGACCTTACAACAGGTGCACATTTGTCCATCACATGTATGCACGGGGGAAACACCAAACAATTGCATTATTTGTATATTTTCAATATAAATAAATGTAAATTAAATGCAAAAAAATCATGGCTGGTTATAAATATTGATAAAAAAAATACAAGCACTCTAACTAAATAAAAAAATAAATAATGAAATGATAAAAAATTAAAATAAAATAAATATACATTGTAATTTTCTCAGATTGTTTGCTGCTTCTCTAACACATTTCACTTTTTTATTTGTTATTATTTGATGAATAGAAAGTTCAAAAGAGCAGCATTTATTTGAAATAGAAAACTCTTTATAGTCCCTTTTGATCAATGTCCTTGATGATTAAAAATATTAATTTATTTCTTAATAATAAGAATAAAAAGTATATAAAAATTTACTGACCCCAAACTTTGAAATGGCAGTGTACTTATCCTTCTGTTGTTGGCGGAGTTGTTACAGAGAGAGTGTGCGTGTGTGTGTCTTGTGTGTGTGTGTGTTCTTGTTTTTCTATCCTGGTGAGGACTTCGACCTGAATACACACAGACTCATGGGGACTCGTGTCACCGATATTGAGGTCCCCACGGGCAAAGCCCCACAGGCCCCTCCTAAACAGTGTTTGGACTCGCCCCATGAGTTTTTTTCAAAGTCCTCATAAGGACGGTTTTCAAGACAACAATCTGTGTGACTGTGTGTCTATGCGACCCTGGTGGTCACACTGAATATTGCAGTCCCCACGAGTAACATTGTTCTGGAAAAGTGCGTCACTTTTTCCACACTCTCTAGCGCCAACTATTGGTCAATAATAAAACTCAAATTTAATTATATATGTATTTAATATATTATTTTACTATTTACTTATAATTTCATATTACTTTATAAAATAAACAGAAATAAGTAAATGTACTGTTGATGCACCCGGATGAAAAATCTGGATACACTGAGCCTCAAACAGAAAATTAATTTTGATGAAGCAAATTCTTTGTTGTTTTACATCATAAGGCATCGAATGATTAGTGTCGGGTCTCGGGGCTAATCACCTGCCTTTTTGGTGTGTGTTTGGATCTCTTGTCAGCTCACCGCGTCTACCTGTTTGAGTTTTCCCCGCCCTCCTTGTTTCGGTGTTGTGAACCCTAATTACTCGCCACCTGTTTTCTATGTTCTTCTAATTTTTTCCCCTTATCATTCCCCGTGTTTCTCTGTCTATTGTCAGACTGTTGTTACTCGTTTCAATAGCTCGGATCTTCTAGCTGTTCTTGGCACTCACCTTTGTCGTGTCTTGTCCTCAGGCTCCAGTGTGTTAAGCTGTTTTCTCTGGCCCCTGTTCCCCCAAGGCGCAGAGCTCTTGGAAGCTTCAGTGTCATCCCTCCGGTCTCAGCGGTCATACAAATAACTGTGGAACGTTACTCATCGGTTTGATTCATCTGCTTCGACTATTCCTCCAGTCACTACGAGTAATCCTGTGAACGTGACTCCTCTGCTTTAAATAAAGCCTTGCGTAAACCCGCATCTGAATCCTGCCCATTTCTCCTGACAGATTATAATATAATTAATCAAATAACATTGATGCCCTTTATGTAATTTATTTTGTATCGATCTATGTTCAAATAATAATTATTGATAACAATAGGAAAGAAAAAGTTTGGCCAACTCCAGGTCATTCATTCTCTCTTAAGCATGGACTGTTGTTTGGGAGGGGAATCTACATCAATTAATTCTCCATTTAGGTTAAAAATACTTTAATCTGATTTTCTGAATGGTAATATATTATTATTGTTATTATTATTACTATTCTATTATTATTATTTAATTATAGTATTAAATCATGATCAGTAAATGATAATACTGTTTTTTTCCCTCTGGGATACCCTTGTGGCTGAGCCTTTCGGCATACATTAAACAGAATTCAAAGAGTTTACTTTCTAACAAACTTGAAAAACAATATATATGTTAAAAATAATCAGTCCCTGATAATATACAACCTCTGTACCTGAAAATGGCAGCTGCTGTTATTTAAACTCTTCTGGATTATGTTTTTGATATTTCACTGCACACAGCTGGGATTCACCAGATTGTGGTAAACTGTTTCTTTAATTCCTTGCACAAAAAAAAAGTTGTATTAGATAACTACAGGCATTCTCCAAAGCTCTGTGCTCTCTCAGAGCATTAAACGTGAACCGCTAACACACTACTTTTAATGTAAATGTTTCAGAACTTTATTATTTTGTAAATGCTAACTGCTAAGCTAACAGAGCTGCACATTATACCCTCAGAGTTTATCAGTGTCTTCCAATACTCCATGGGCTAGAAGTGATGCCACCTGATAACAGAGAGTGAGTGATACTGCTTTAGCATGACCTAATGGAGAGTGCTGACTGTACATACACACTACATCTCTCTTTATGATGCTAAAGGATATGAACAGTACAGAGTGAGAGATAAACAGATGAACATCTGCTGGTCCAGTATCAAGGTGTTAGTGCTGCTAGTGAAGTAGAGGGATGATGATTGGTTGCTAATGCCCCGTCATTGCTCATGCAAGCTTATGATAGCGTATGTCCTCCAGTTCACAGTCACACAAGGAGCAGCTAAAGGCCATAGTGGAGGACTGGTCATCACAGGAGAGAGGCTTTAACACTAATAGTCCTGTTAGCAGAACAGTTCATAGAGACAGCATCAGTATCTCTCAGCAGATACCAGGGACATGATGGGCTTCTGCTCTGAATCTAGCTGCACAATGACTTCTGTGATTCCAGCTGCTGAGTGACCACAGGGGCCAAATCAAGCTAAACAATATTTCATAATCAGTGTGGTCTAATAAGTACAGTACATATACAAACGCAAGTGTACACAAAACTCTTACTTCTGTTTTATTTCCAAGTTAAGCATTATTGTATGTAGTTTCAAATCATTTTGGGAGGATCTAAACCAGTGGCTAAGCCAGATGGGTTTCCCAGTGTGGAAAAACAGCACCATTATTCATTGTATTATAGTTTTACCATTTATTAAATCATGTTATAGTATTTGTAAACTGAATTGACAGTTATCTGATGTAATTTGCAAAGATGGTCTATTTTTTTCATTCTCCTCTACCATACATAGTGTATTATCATTTTCATTTATTGATTTAGCAAACTTTTCATCTAATTTTACTTACAAATTCAACTTCAGAGAAGTGCTAGCAATACATGGTTTCAATCATTGTCTAGAACATTACAAGCAAGAAGAGGAAGAGATGTGAAAGAGAGAGAGATTTTGCTTTTATAGTCAAAATATTTAGGAAAGATGCTGTTAAAGTTATTCCATACTGAGATTTATCTTGGGGTTTAGGCCTAGAACTAGTAAGAGGAAACAATATGGAAAAATATTTTATAAAGTTTGAAAAGCCTCAAGTTGGCATTGTTCTTTGTGAATCTAAACAACATTTCTGTCTTCTGTGAATTTCATTACAGTGGATGATGTGACAGATGGTCCTGAAAAGAAGGCAAAGGTAGGCAGCCACTAGTGATTCACAGGTCTGGGTTTCTCAACACCTAAACTCTCCCAAGCCTTTACAAAAGCCAGTCTGCACCAGCAAGCATAGACAAGTTTGTGTCAGTCAACCACCTGAACCCTGCCAGTTGACATTACTAATTTAACTCTTAAAGAGTTGTTTAGTGAAATATAGGGAATCTCCTTTGGCTCACCTCTGTGTCTGCTGTCAACAATTAGTACTTATTTAAAGGTTCAGTTCTGAAGGTAGCATAAATGGCAAAAGAAAAGCTTCCAGAAAAGAGCCATCACTTGAGTCGCCTCCAGAAACTTAGAGCGCCTCACAAAGCTTGTGAAGAACGATACATGAAGGCGTACACAAATCTTTAAATGATGAAGGGGAAAAGACTTTATATTTATATCAGAGCATGAAAACAAAGGTTAGTTGTAAGTCTTTTGTATGGCTTCATTTGCTAGGTCATTCTTATGTTTGTTAAAATGTGAATTTTCAGTTATTTTAGTTACTTTAGTTGATCATTTTTTAGAAAGTACATCAGCGCTCCGATGATAGTGATGGTATCGTGACCCTTGACCCTACTCCAGACATGGACACCAGTGCACCTGAGCTCAGAAGAACTGACAGTGTAATCGTAAGTTTATTTCAATATCTTAACATTTATATGAAAAGTGACAAATCACATAAGTGTTTTTTAATTCCAGTATTTGAAAAACAACTGAGATTAAAGTAATTGTTGTACCACAATCCATTTTCAAACGTGCCAACCTTAGGCAAAATTTTTGAGCATCAAATTATTTAATTAAATATCAAAAATTAGCTGATTAATTTTTTAATTGGCATTCAGAGCATGATTAGTGCTGTTTAGTAGGTGAGCCCCCGGCTCTTGCTGTTAGACGCACTGCTTGAACATAATCACATAGCTGTCCCCAATTTGTTGTGTAGTTCACAATGACAAACTGTACCATTGTACTTTGATGTCAGAAGGTGTACAGGTTGGTAGTTCTGCGCTTTGCAATGACAATGTTTTTGCTATATCCATGTAGCACTCATGTCACCACTACTTCTCGTGCTAGTACAGACTGGAAATTAAAACCTGCACAATGAATGTTTCACATTGGACAGGCCTTCATAGTTTTAATATGTTGTCAACCTTGGCATTTCTGATCAAGACTTCTAACTCATAGCTTTTATTCACAGCTTAACAGAAAAATGCTTGGATATCCAGCAGAAGAATCTCTGTCAAGTTCAGAGCTCAGCGAGGATGAATATATTCCGGAGACAGAGGAAGAATCAGACAGTAACAGTTCACCAGATGAAGAGGGTTTAGCAAAAAATGTCAAACAACGTAAAAAAGGAAAGGTTAAGTCAAAAACATCAAGATCTCCACCATGTAAAAGAAGGCGTGTGACACGTTCTAGTTCCTTGGCCAACAGTGGCACAAAAGAATCCTCTTCATGGGACAAAAAAGACCCCGGACAATCCTCTTCATCTGATGAACATGACAATAAAGAATCGTCTTCACCAGATCATTCCGACGTGACCGTCATGATGCTGAAGAAGAAAACTGATGGAGGCAGAATGTACAATAAAAAGTACTACTGCTTATTCTGCTCCAAACCATTCAGTTTCTATTCAGAGGTGGCAAGAGCGGTCACACTTCCGAAAGGCTCTTAACCTTTTCGCACGTAAGTTCTAAAATAGTCAGACCAGCAGTCTGGCGTGAGTTTTTTTCTGCGACCGTTATTTTGCAATCAGTCGCGTTCTAATTTCCATGGAGACGCATGAACCTTGTCATGTGACATTTCAGTCAAAATGGCGCGCACACGATGCATAACCGTCTGCAGGTGAGTAGCTTGAATATTTCGCTTTATTTAATTTGTTTTATTCAAAACCTCTCAAATAATTTGTTAGCGTGTACCGACTATGGGTGAAATGGTTCTGTTTGCTGCCCCCCCCGCTGTGAACTTCGCGTGCACATGGTACTTTGCATCTCTCCCAGAACAGCCGCGTGACAATCGGTGCATCTCCCCCAGAAACATTGTCATCGGTGAGTATTAGTATTTAGTTGTTAATTTTATGTTCCATAATCCGTGCATTCAGGAGGTAAAGTGAGGGTTCAGTTGAATTGATACGTTATACATAACGTGAATATACCAAAGCACATATTTGACGTTAAATCATTTTTCTTGTTTGTTTTAGTATATTGCTCACCGAGTTTTATATCTCTCAATTGCAAAGCAAATCAAAAGATGCCATGTTTAAGCGGAGTAAAGCTACATGGTATGACATTGTTAAATGATATTTTCCTAGCCTACAAAACATTTGAGCAAGCTAATAAGTGAAGTGTGACCATATAGTCTATACAATTATTATATTAATATATGGTCACACCTCACTTATCAGCTTGCTCAAATGTTTGTATAGGGAAATATAATTTGATGATGTCATACCATGTAGATTTAACTTTTTTTGGTAGTGAGAGATATAGCATATGCAAAGCTACACTACTTCCTGAACTTCAGCTAGCTCCTTTGTTTTCTGTCTGCCATTATTGGACAAACTGATTAATCCAGGTGTGCCTGACCTAAGGAATCACAGCAAAAATAATCCGACAAACCTGGATTAATCAGTTTCTCCAATAATGACAGACCGGAAACAAAGGAGCTGGCTGAAGTTCAGGAAGTAGTGCAGCTGTGCATATAGCCCAAAAAGAATGTATGTTTTGGGCTTCATGTATGTTTTATTAATGTAAAAATATAAATGTATAACAGTTTGTATTAAACAAAAACGTTTATTATTACTATTACAAAACAAAACAAATATATTTACAATGACTAACAATTAAAATAGTATCATAAACAAACACAAAATCTGTAAAAATACTCTGACTTTTGGTAAATGTTTTTGTTTAAAATAAACTATACATACTGGTACCTTTTATATTTAATAATATAATTACAATAAATTATAAAGTATCATCATAAATTCATTAATATAGGCTACTCTGACTTTTTACAGGCTTAATAATGCTTCATGAAAACCAGTCATCATATCAGCTTTGTAAACAAATATAAAAACAAATATATGTACAATAAATATTAAACAAAACTATAAATATACTGACTTTTAATAAATGGTTTTGTTTAAAGCAAACTATTATACACACTTAATGATTACAATAAATAATAATTAACAATGTATCATCATGAATTAATATACTCTGACTTTTTACAGGCTTAATAATGCTTCAGTGTGTGGTACTCCTCAAAACACGGGACAGCACACAAGGGAGTGTTGCATGGCACACACATGTGCTTGGTGAGGCGCCTCTGCTTGCCCTTGCGTGTGTCCAAGGCAGGACACCCGCCTTTGGTTGGACCTCGCAACGTGCTGTACTCCTCCAGCAGCCCTCTCATCAGGTTCGTCCTGAATTGTAGGGAGGTGATTTCCTTTCCTACTCATAGTAGAGCACATCAATAGGAAGTAAGAAAGTAAGGAAGGAGAAAATAATAGTATGTGACAGTGTGGTCTGTTTATTATTGTGAATTTGTTAACACTTTAAATTACATTAATTAAAAATGTTAGCACTGTTTATCTCGTTTATATTTATTTGTATCCATTTCTCACCAGTAATTTGCCGGTAGACGATGTGGCTGTTGAGTAAAACCGTGTCGAGTACATGAAAAAATACTTTCTTGTACCACTTGGTAGACTTTCTGGTGCATTCATGAAAACCAGTCATCATATCAGCTTTGTCAACTGCACCCATCTTTTTGTTGTACTCCAGTACACAGACTGGCTTCATCATTGGTTGCCCAGTGAGGTGATCCAGCTTGCCTGTGGCTGCCATACCAGTTGGATGGACTGTGGTAAGGACATGAACATCCCTCTTGTCATGCCATTTTACTGCCAACTGTGACCCATTCTCTTCGAATTCCACCTCACCTTTTTTCATCTTGCAGGTGAACTTTGGCATCCCTTTTCTGTGTCCGCGCACGGTCCCACAAGCTCCAGTGCCAAGTGACAAGAGGTGCTGGAAAAGTGTGGGACTACTGTACCAGTTGTCAACATATAGAACATGACATTTGCTTAAGTAAGGTGCTAAGAGTGTCATCACAACGGACCCAATAATCCCAAGTATATTATCTCTATAGCATGTGTGTAAGACCCTAATACAATTATGAAGTAATAATTTTATGACATAAATATTTCAGTGAGTAAAACTGGCTGTGTCTATAGTAGGCTGTTATCGACTACACAGCATTTTTATATTATTTTAAAATATATTTTTTAATGATTATTATTTTTAATTATTGTCCCTAGATCAGTACGATACTCTTGTAATAAAGTAGCAGTGGTAGCAGACATATTTTGAGTATCAGTTCTGGTTGAAAAGAAGCGATCTAATCCTGTTTACGTTAAATAAACTGCTCCCGAGCAGGTTTAAGCTTATCGACCTGTTGCTATGACAGCAGCTCCGGGATGAGCTTCAAAGAACCAAATGATCCAAGATCACGCCAAATCATCAACAATCAAATCCAGCTAACTGAGTTAGCGACGTACGAAGAACGGGCCCAAGGTCAATATAGCATTTCAATAATGTAAGGTGATGACACTAAAAACCTGCTCATCATATTACTGCACAAGACCCAGAACTGACCGTGAGAGTTTACACTTCAGATATGTTCAACTTTAATTGGTCTGCGCAGCACCGCTTAAATTATGACAAATTATCGTGAAAGCGATTCAAAAGTATATGAAGCTGTCTTATTGCTCTCATGGTACTGTGATGTCATACTTCGATCGGTCTGCACAGCACTGCTTCAAGTCAAACACACCTATTATCTCTTCTAGGGAAAGATTAAGTGAAGTTGCTTTTAAATAATAAATTTGAAATATATTCAATACAAATATTAAAAACATTTTAATAACTGAATGGATAAAGGTAAACAAGACCATGCTACATTGTGAACAGTAACAAATCAGGGAAACTGTTAGGCAAGACTAAATGATTTGAGTTTGATATTGTGTAGAGATTATGTTGTGAATGGCATCTCTCTCCAGAACAGAAATCCATAATATTGGCAGTGTGCAGGGTGCAGACACTGGTGATGGACTGTGATGAGACACAGGTGTGGGACAGATCGTGACCAGGGGTGAATCTGGGTGTCTTAGGAGATCACAGGCTGGTCTGTCCTAAGGAATTGGGTGAAGAAAAGAGACAGAGTAAGAGCATTTAATGTAACAATGTTCACAAAAAGAGCAGCACGTCATATAAAACACATTATTATTCTTTAGTTTGGGTTAAACTAATTAATTTTACTTAGTTGGAACATCAGCAGCTATGCTAATGATGTCTCTATTTGTTTCTCTGTTTCTGCTGGGATCTTTATCCCGTGGTAACTAGGATTTACACAAGCTCCAGTCTGGATCCAGAACACCTGAGAAGAGATGATGCTGACCCTGAATCAACAAACAGAACTAACAAATATTGCTACAAGTGTGACTGCATCATATAATAATTATTAATTAATAATATTAATAATGTTCATCGTCTAGCTGACTACGTCTTGTATTCATTTCTTCTAAAAATCCTGTCAAATGTGCAAAAACTGACAGTCACCACTTATAAGCTACTACTAAATATTGTAGAAACATAATTTTCTGTAAAGTTGCTTTGAAAAGATTTGTATTGTAAAAAGCGCTATACATATAAACTTGAATTGAAAACTTGAATTGAATTGAATTTATTTTATTACTTTGATAATGATTGGTTAATCTGACTGTCATTCAGGAAACTGGACAATTAATCATTTCACGCCTTTCTACATTTAAAAATATGACCGTGATTATCGTCTTTCTGTGAGTGAGGCTGAGGCGGCTGACTGTGAGCTTCTGCTTGTTGTAACTGTTCGGTCGTTCAGGAATTGTTTTATATTTGCCTGTTATTTATTTATTTATATTTATTTTTTGAGCAAATTTGAGTCGTGACATGTCAATGGAGAACAAAAACTGTAATGTGAACAAAAGAAGGGTCAGATGTGTTCTGCGAGGTCCTGCAAACCTACTGGCAAAATGAGGTAAGAAAATCGCTATCTTTATTATCTTTTGAAAATAGTAAAGTATAACGTTACCAGAGTTTACAGATGGGAAACTTAAAGGACCTTTAACCTGCAGAAGATAAATAAATACCTGTGTGTGTATTTTTGTATTGCTTTATCACAGATGATCAAGTCAGATGCTCTTCTGATGTTGTGTTGCTGGTTAATTGTGTTAATTTCTGTCTTTTAGATATTTTTCCACATTTTCCTGATATGAATCCCATGCATTAGGTGTGTTATATATGTTTTTTTATTCTTATAATATTATCAAAGTGTTTTCTGAAAAATATAATTTCAAATTTCGGTACAATTTAAATGAATTAATGTAAAAATGAATTAGGATTGTTTAAATCAGTGGTTCTCAGTGTCAGGCCCGCTCTAGTGGTTACACAGGGGAATCACTCAATTAAATATTAATGTTAATACGTTTTAATTTCATCTTTGAGTGAGGTATTATTATTTTTTTTTTTACAATCAAGTACAGTACAGTTATGTTGCTTTTGTTATAACACATTTTAATTTAAACTAAGTCTTTCATGTACGTTACCTGTATGTAGCCACAGTGCAGTGTTAATGTTCAAACTGTGTATTAACAATGTTAACGTGGCTGACAACAATAAATATTCTTATTAGGAATACAACTGCCTTATTTTTTAACTGTACAGCTGTAAGTTAGCTGAATAGTTAGGCCTACTACAATGCTGAAATGTAATGTTGGTCATGATGGTGGCACTTAGAGAGACAAATAATTTTTGAAGTGGTACTTGGTATAAAAAGTTTGAGAACCACTGGTTTAAAGAAATGCTATAAATGAAATCCTGCTTTTTAAGAACTTTTCAGTAAACTTGAAATTGTCCCAATCTTCCCTCCCGTTACAGCGTCCCTGGTTGAAGGTTCCCTTTTCAAACTGTTCAGCAAATTTTCACTGCACCAATGTAACACATCTCTTGTAATGAGACACATTACCATAATAAAAGATCAGCTGGTTTTAGTCATAAAGGCTCTTGCAAGTGCTGCAAAAATTATGCATTTATATGCAAAAATATTCCAAATTATTTGATAAAAACTTTAAAATATTATTGAATTTGAATTGTTATTCTACATGTTTTAACAATACGTCCATGCATACTCTGCTAAATAAAGTTTGGGATTACTTTTATCTGTTTTGTACAGTGTTTCCAAAATAAAACTGCTGTTTTACAATTTTGAGCATTTGGTAGTTATTTTGATTTGTAGTTAAGTTGATTGTAAAGCCATTGCTGCACGTCATTAGATTTTTTGTCTTTATCCTGTGCTGTGGATCTAAATGTAAACTAGGATCTAATGGTACATACAACTGTGTATTTATACATGGTGCACAGTACGACGGTGAAACAGTGTCGTGTTATGAACGTCGATTCACTTTTTAAAATCAACACCTCATTCAACGTTAATCCAAGGTCTCCAGAACGACCGTAATTCACCCGTGATGAAGTTAAGACGGTGAACCAGTGTCACGATTTCAACGGTGAATCCACGTCGAAATTTCAACGTTGATCCAACCATAGTACCTGACGTTGTTTCAACGTTGAAATGCCGGGTGGGATGTCCTAACATAACCTAATATTTTTCTTTTCACTTTTTCTAATTAGAGAACAAATTCTCTGCCTTAAGACTCTCTCAAGACCAAAGACCATCAACCACACAACAAGGAGGAATGCAAAGTAAAAAAAAAAAAAAAAAAAAATGGCCAATTTCAGTCATTACTGGGGTATCACTAAAAGAGGTCATATGATGCTATTTTAAAGACCATTATTTTGTGTATTTGGTGTAACAGAATATGCTGACATGCTTTAAGATTCAAAAAACAGAATTTTTCAAATACTGTACATTATTGTAGTTCCTCTATGTCCCGCCTCTCTCAAACACGTTGTTTTCAACAAAGTCCCTCCTTCTGACAAGCACAGGCTGCTCTGATTGGCCAATGACCCAATGCATTGTAATTGGGCGAACACCACAAGCACTCGTCGGAAATGCAACACCCCTTTCCATAATCGCGAGATTCATCTTTCAAAATAAATATCAAGACTGTTAATAATGTCCTTCGTTTTACCATCAGTTCAAGCCTGAAAGGGGAACAGAGTCGAGCGACAGACACAGTGATGATGCAGTACACAAGCCACGGTTAAAGGTGCTGTAGGGAACTTTTGTAAAAAAATATTTTTTACATATTTATTAAACGTGTCATTATGTCCTGACAGTAGAATATGAGACAGATAATCTGTGAAAAAAATCAAGCTACTCTGGCTCCTCCCAGTGGTTCTATTGCCATTTGCAGAAACTCCATCGCTCCCGGTAAAAAATAACCAATCAGAGCTGCCGTCCGTAACTTTGTTTGTGTTCAAAATGTAGAAAAATTTATATAATAAGGGAGTACACCATGAATCCATTTTCCAAACCGTGTTTTTAGCTTGTCCTGAATCACTAGGGTGCACCTATAATAAGTGTTTATATTCGAACTATTTTAGATTGCTTCTGGGATACCGCGGCGGAGTAACCCAGTACCTTTGTGATTCTTCATAGACAATAAACAGAGAGAAGTAGTTCCGGCTACGATGTTCTTCCGCAAGACGCAAGCAGTTCTGTTTAGTAACCGCTAGAGCGTCAAAAGTTCCCTACCGCAGCTTTAAGACAGCTTACGTGCTATGATTTCTGACAGTCTGTTTACTCTGCTGTGATGTTACCCTCACACACAAACGCAAATATACAACACGTTACTCTACGCTGCACAAAACTCTGCATTTGAACAGTCAATAGCAAACACTTAAACTATTAAGAAAACACTTAAAGTAGCTGATTCAGAATAAGCCCCAGATTAAATTTTTGTAGCGCATTTTACAATACAATTGTTGCAAAGATTGTCATAGCAAAGTCAAAATTTACCTTTTTTAATAAATTCCCTTTGTGCACAGCCAGCCTTATAGGCTACTCTCCTAGGTTCACAAAACTGTCATCCATTAAATGTGTTGTAAAGATTTGAACTTCTGGGTTGTACTGTTCTTTTGTAAATAATTCTTAACAATGATTGCATCTACATTCAGAAGGCCACATAAAGTCCTAGAAACACAAAGCGTCTCCCTGACATTGCTGCTTCAACACTTCCTGAAACCACACCTTCTTTCTTTGCGTTAATATTTGGGCGGCCTTACACAAATATTTCCACATCTTGACATAGATGTGTGGGGGGTGTGTTTGAATGAGCCGTTTAGCACGGTCTGGATCTGCCTAGAATAAATCCTTTAGTGGGAGACTTTAAGCTTTGTAACTCTATGACCCCTTGAGCCAGATTTACTAAACAGGCCAAATTAGCATTAGATAATTCCATAAATGTGCCGATGGGAGGGAAAATTATGTGTGTGATTTACTGACAATGCAAACTTTAAAGAACAGACGAAGCCAGATCATTCCCACAATAACCAGTGCAATCTACCAAGAGCAGCGCAAATTACCGCCTGCTTTAAGACGTGCCTTTTTTGGGTATTAAAAATTTAGCAAATACAAATAATTTGAAGCAATTCATTTACTCAAACATTACACTGACTGAACTGCTGTGAAGAGAGAACTGAAGATGAACATCGAACCGAGCCAGATAACGAAAAAAAGATCGACTCATTCTCGAGTCATGAACCGGTTGCATTCTTCTAGTGTTATGCATACATTTTTCTTTTAATATAATTTCTGAACATTGTAAAATAAATTTAATGTTAAATTAATAATTTTCATTTCCGGAAAAAGAAAATAGGCGTAACTTCTGTAATGAAAAATGTAATTAAATCAGGAGTCTGTTTTCAGCATTTAAACATCAAAATCATGATGCCCTTCAATAATATAATTGAAAATAGCTACAATTAGGTTTATGCATGAATGAAGAAAATAAGGTTACATAACAGGAGCTCTACAAGAATGTTATAGAGTGAATGGAGCCAAGGAAAACATGAAGAAAAGAAAGTGGGAAACAACACAGGTAAGACAAATAAAGTAATTATTTTCATTTATGTATTAAACTGTTTATTTGTGCTATACAAATAAACTTGTTTTGTATAAACTGTTGGTAAACCGACAAGAAAAGTTATTTAGGACATATATTTTAGATATTGCATTTAAGACTGCTATACTACAAGCAGCTACCGGTCATCAAGTGATTTCCTCAGACACAGCCTAGAGTTTTCCCTTTTGTTTGGTCAGAAAGGTATTTATTATTTTTTATTATTAGACATTATAGCTACCGTAACTACTGTTTATCTCCTAATGCTTACATTTGATGAAGTTTACCGTTTTAAACCTTTGCTGAAGTTGTCCCGATATTAAACTCAAATATTTAATTTCAATATGGTAAAAATAAACACCAAGATGCCTATATGCTGGAAAAAGGCATATGTTGCTAAATTTCGGACCGCTTGGTGTAATTCCAAACTTTCAACAGTCTTAGCTAACATTATCTTGAAAAGCTGAAATGATTAAACGTATATAATACTGGCAGATATTAAACTTAAATATTTAATTTCCATATGGTAAAAATACACACCAAGATGCCTATATGCTGGAAAAAGGCATATGTTGCTAAATTTCGGACTGCTTGGTCTAATTTCAAACTTTCAACAGTCTTAACAAATCTTTTGTCAATGGATTAACGATAGTGCTAGACACATAAAATCATAACACTATTGAATGTGTTCATTTTGTTTTTTTTAGGTTAGAAGACAATGGGAAAAATTGCCACCGGCATAATCACAGCTGACAACCAGAGACACGTGTATACACCATCCACCAACACACACACACACACACACTCACACACAAAAAGAACACTGCAACTTTACGATTGCTCGATTAAAATAAACGTATTTTGCTTATACAATGTGTCTGTTGTCTTTGATTAGCCTAAAAGTACAATAAAATGACATTCAGAGGATGTAAAGTGAAAGTCCCCTAAACGTCTCCATGAATGTCCGGAGGACGTCTTCGCGAATGTCCGCTCAATGTAAAGGGGACACTACACACTGTTCCCATTATTTAGGCCCAATTAGCCTAAAACCAGAAACGATTAAATTAAACCTGCACGATTTAGCTAAATCCTTAAAACTCTAAAGAATGGACTGATTAATTAAACGTCCTCACTTTTAAACTCAAGTTCTCTCATTATAATCAGCAGAATGCACACAATTTAAAAAAGAGCTTCAATAATTGACAACTTCTGTGATTTTAAAGGGAGCTTTCTTTACCTGCTTTCATATAATTTAAGTAAAAAAATATATTCAAATTATTAATGCATATGCATGACAGGGAGGAACCCTCTCGATCACTTGAATTTTTTTCCTGATAATTAAATAAATAAAAATTGGGGTGTCTCACATACATAAAAAATATATCTACAGAAAGCTTGAAATGTCTTTCAAACGAATCAATTCAAAACTAAAGCATTATGTAATCTGTGAAGGTTGCATTTCTCTCTGTGGAGAAAGTCAGCACTGGGAATTTCATCTTGCAGCCGACAAGAAAACATTTTTTTATTAATAAATAATTAAAAGGTCTCTTTTTCATAATTATTAAGCTACTTCTGTCTGTGCTTTGTGACAAACTTAATGCATGTGCTTGAGCGCAGAATATATTAAGACTCATTATGGATTGTAGATGTAAATGTAATATAAATCTGCGATTAGTTGAATAAAGACAAATGAACAACTAGTAACTAGAAAAATCTTACGTGGGGGCAGACCAATTAAATACCCTCAAGAGATCTCTGTTCAGGATTCTAAATTATTTTGTATGCGTTTGCATAAACTTTTCTTTCAGAATGGTCTGGAACAGAGAGATACCTTAACACTGATTTTTCCTCTGAAACACAAAAATTAAAATGTAAATAACATTTCTATTTTATCTTTTGAGAATGGCCAACCCTTCTCTGCAGATATTATTGCTTCTGGTTTGTGCATTGTAAATACAAACAATAATAATAATAATAATAATAATAACAACAATAATAACAATAATAATAATAATAACTAGAATTAAAAGTTAGTGAACTAACTTTGATGTTGGCTTGGTCATCTTGGCCATGGGGCAAAAGAGCCACAGTAATTGTGTGCCCAACATTCTTGAGTTGCCCCGCTGCAAAAAAAAAATAATAATAATAATAATAATACCATAAAAAAATACACCTGCAACAGTCTTTTTCCATGGTCCCTTGCTGTTTTCATTTTTTAATAAAAAGCCTAGGCTATGATAACAGCTGCGACAGGGTTGTCTAGCTGAATGCGAAATAAGTCATGCAAAAACCATAATCTCCTAAATACCATTCAATTTGATCTTATTTTAATGGTACTAACAACATATTTTAAGTTATCACACATTACTGAAAAATTAAAGAAGGGACACTATATATAGTTTACTTTGGCAAGTCAAGAGCTAAACAAAGAGTCCTGTTTCATTACAAAATACTGTAACTTTTATAAAGTTTATACTATCACCACAAAATTTTAATTAATATTTATTAAAAAATAAATATTTCATAAAACTGAAATTTAAATATATTATTTCTATAGGCTATACAAAAACACAAAAGAAAAAAGACTAAATAATAAGGCTGAATAAGCTGATCTATAGCATGTTAAATGGTGGTTGCCTGTCTATGAATGGTACACCCCCCTCTAAGCTCACAGAAGTGGTTTGACCCAAGTCCTCAGCAGCCAATGTGTAACGATGACTGACTCGACATGGGATCCATTTGCAAGCTTTTATTAGAACACTCGTAGTCGTACAGGCGAAGGGTCAGGATCAGCAAACACAGTATAATAGAGATATCAGAATCGTAGTCAATACCAAGCAGTGGGTCGGGGTAACCAGCAAGTATCACAGTCCGTATAACAATCTGGGTTCAAAGGTAGGCAGCAAAGGTTCTAGGATCGATAAACAACAAGGGTTGGCAACTGGGATAGCAAGACAGGGTAGAACGCTCAGAAATGTTAGCCGTGGCAGAAACAAGACTTCGCAATGAGGTGACGCAAAGGTCTGGCTTATATGGCAGTCTCTGATATGGAACACCTGGCCGGTGATCAGTCCAAGGTACGGGGCTGTTGGGTAATGTAGTGAGTATCAGTGTAAGTGAGTGTTTGGATGCCTGTAGGTGTCAGTATTCGGGCGATGGTGCCCTCTGCTGGCCTCTGGAGGGACTCACGGGGTTCGTATTCGTGACAGAGCCCCCTCCCTGCGAGCGCCTCCTGGCGTGAGGTGGAGGGCGACGTCGGGGTCTTCCTCGAGGTCGAGGGGCCGGTTTCTCTGGATGTTCTCTATGGAAATCAGTGGTTAAGTTGGGGTCAAGAATGTCCTCGGCATTGACCCAGGAATGTTCCTCTGGACCGTACCCCTCCCAGTCAACCAAGTATTGGAGAACTCGTCCCCGACGTCTTGAATCAAGCAGCTCTCGCACCTGATAGGTCTCCTCGCTCTCCACCTGAACCGGTTGGGGACTCTGCTCACGGGACCTCCCCTCACCCTCCTCCTCAGGGGCAGCAGCGGGCTTGAGCAGTGACATGTGGAAAGTGGGAGAAATACGATATGTGTCAGGCAAAGCAAGGCGGAATGACACAGGAGTGATTTGTTGTGTGATTTTGAATGGACCCACGTACCTAGGACTTAGCTTTCGGCATGGCAATCTCATCCGAAGGTCTCTGGTGGACAGCCAGACCCATTGACCAGGTTGGTAAGTGTGTCCAGGGCGTCGACGACGGTCGGCCTGTTCCTTCAGGCGCCGTACAGCTTGTTGAAGATGTACGTGGGCCTGATTCCATGTGTCCTCGCTTCGTTGAAGCCAATCAGTAACAGCGGGAACATTGGTGGGTTCACCTGACCAGGGAAACATGGGTGGTTGGTACCCTAGAACGCATTTGAAGGGGGTGATTCCAGTGGAAGGCTTGATCAGGGAGTTCTGAGCATATTCGGCCCATAGGAGAAAACGAGACCAGTCCTCTTGATGGGAGCTGCAGTAGGAGCGGAGGAACCGAGTGAGCTCCTGGTTGAGGCGTTCCACTTGACCATTGGCTTCGGGGTGATAGCCAGACGTGAGACTTACGTTGACCCCTAGGGCTTGAAAGAAATCCTTCCATAAACGAGAGGTGAACTGAGGACCTCTATCCGAAACGATGTCGTCAGGTATGCCGTAAAACCTGAACACCCAATTACACAGGAGTTCGGCGGTCTGAAGAGCAGTAGGGAGTTTGGGTAGAGGTATGAGGCGACAAGCCTTGGAGAATCGATCGATGATCGTGAGTATGACCGTGTTACCCTGGGATAGGGGTAAGTCTGTGATGAAGTCTATGGCAAGGTGTGACCAGGGTCGTTGAGGGATAGGAAGAGGTTGAAGGAGTCCAGCTGGCAGTTGACGAGGGGTTTTGTGCATGTTACACGTCTGACAGTTCTGAATGAATTTAATAGTGTCGGGGTTAATGGTCTCCCACCAGAAGCGGTTCTTGAGGAGATGGAGTGTGGCTGTGATGCCGGGGTGACCAGAGGCAGGAAGACAGTGAATATGACTCAGGACCTGATCACGGTGAGGGGCAGGTACGTAGGTTTTATCCGGTGGACAGGCGGCTGGTGGTGCTTCTTGTGAATTGTGTTGTTCAATAAGAGTCATGATATCCCACTGGATGGGAGCAACCACCACATGGAAGGGCAATATGCGTTCGGGGACTGAGATGGAAGGGTCGTCATCATGGATACGTGACAAAGCATCGGCTTTAGTATTCTTGGAACCTGGGCGATAAGTGACATTGAACTGGAACCGGGAGAAGAACAAGGACCATCTGGCTTGGCGTGGGTTGAGTCTCTTGGCGGAGCGTAGGTATTCCAGATTTTTATGATCCGTAAAGACGGTGAAAGGATGAATAGCCCCTTCGAGCCAATGTCTCCACTCTTCAAACGCTGCCTTCATGGCTAACAGTTCTCTATCACCCACATCATAATTCCTCTCCGCTGGGTTGAGCTTGCGTGAGTAGAAAGCACAGGGATGAAGTCTCTCCTGAGGGCCTGGTCGTTGTGAGAGAACGGCCCCAATGCCAGTATTGGAAGCGTCAACTTCGACTAAGAAGGGAAGAGAGGGGTCAGGGTGATGCAGGATAGGAGCGGTGACAAAGCGTTCCTTTAATTCCTTAAAGGCTTGACGGGAGGCTTCGGCCCAGGTGAGACGATGGGTACCTCTTTTGATCATGGAAGTGAGAGGACTGACGACTGTACTGAAATTTCTGATAAAGCGTCTGTAGAAATTGGCGAATCCCAGGAACCGTTGTAGCTCCTTGAGAGTCTGAGGCTCTGGCCACTTGAGTACAGCAGAGACCTTACTGTCGTCCATAGCAACTCCCCCCGGACTGATGACATAACCCAGGAAGGTAGTGGATGTGGTGTGAAACTCACACTTCTCGGCTTTGGCGTACAGTTGATGTTCGATGAGGCGCTGTAGCACAGTTCTGACGTGTTGAATATGATCCTGTAGGGTGTTGGAGTAGATGAGAATATCGTCAATGTAGACCACAACAAACTTGTTCAGCATGTCCCTGAAGACATCATTAATGAACGCCTGGAAGATGGACGGACTATTGACCAGTCCAAACGGCATAACCCGGTATTCATAGTGACCGTTGGTTGTAGAAAAGGCCGTCTTCCACTCGTCACCCTCTCTGATGCGAATCAGGTTGTAAGCACAGCGTAAGTCAAGCTTGGTGTAGTATTGAGCTGTGCGAAGTTGTTCTAATGCAGCTGGAACCAGAGGAAGGGGATAACGGTACTTCACCGTGATCTCGTTGAGACCACGGTAATCAATGCAGGGTCTTAAACTGCCGTCCTTCTTTTTGACGAAGAAGAAACCAGCGGATGCAGGGGAAGTGGAAGGACGTATGAAGCCTTTCTCCAACTCCTCCTTGATGTATTTAGTCATGGCTTCGGTTTCTGGGAGTGACAGTGGGAACACACGACCCTTGGGTGGATTGTGACCTGGTAGAAGATCAACAGCACAGTCATGGGGTCGATGAGGTGGTAAGGTCTTTGCTTGGGTTTTGCTGAAAGCTGCCTTGAGGTCGTGATATTCCGCTGGTAGGTTGGGAACCTCGAATGACTCCTTGTTAATCGCCAACGAGCGCACTGGAAGAGGAGAAATGGTAGATAGGCATTTTGTTTGACATTTAGTGCTCCACTTTAATATCTGACCTTCCCTCCATGATACTAGCGGATCGTGCAGTCTCAGCCATGGTAGTCCCAGAATTATGGGTGTATTAGACGTGGGCAGAACGTAGAACTGAATGACCTCCTGGTGCAGTAAACCGGCTGTGACGGATAGACTTTGTGTAAGGTGAGTGATGATACCAGTTCCCAGGGGACGACCATCTATGGTAGCTACAGACAGAGAGTTAGCACAGGGTATTAATGATACGTTGTTTGTTCTTGCAAACTCAGCTGACATGAAATTCCCAGCCGCTCCAGAGTCCAGTAAAGCAAATGTGGTCACTTGAACGTTGTTAATGGTTAGCTTCAGGGGTACAAACACACAGTTTACTGGATGGAGAGAGTGTAAGGATTCACTCACCAATTTGGATGAGACAGATGAGGGACGTGAAGGACAGTTGGCTCGTTGATGACCAGGGGATCCGCAATACAGACATAGACGATTTGCCAAGCGGCGATTCCTCTCCTCAGATGAGAGATGATAGGTATTAACTTGCATGGGTTCAGAGTCCTCGACAGACTGAGCTGCTTTAATGACAGTACTGACATGAGAGCGAGGTTTACGTGAACGCTGCTGATTGTCAATTGCTATCGTCAACTCGATGAAATCGTTCAAACTTCTCCCCTCATCTCGACATGCTAGTTCAGCTTGTAGTTCATGACTTAAACCCTTTCGAAACAGAACTTTTAAGGTGTCACTCACCCAGGTCGTTTGTGCTGCCAATGTGCGGAAGTTCATAGCATACTCAGCAGCTGAAGATCTCCCCTGAGAGAGCTCTAGCAAGCGTTCGCCAGCACTCTTTCCCTCCTTGGGATGATCGAAAACCTCACGGAAGCGTGTGAGGAAATCGTTGAAGGAGGAGAAGGATGATCCATCCGTGCGCCATACAGCGGTAATCCAGTCAAGAGCCCTTCCGGTTAACAACGAGCAAACAAAGGCAACCTTACTGTTGTCAGTGGAATAGAGCATGGGTTGTTGTTCCACAAACAGCGAACATTGTAGTAAGAAGCCTTTACATTTGTTAGGGTCACCGTCGAATCTCTCAGGAAAAGCCAGTCGTGGGTTAATCTGAGAGGGCGTGGGAACCGCATGTGCAATGGCGGCCGCTTGTGGCGCGGGTGTCGTGACAACAGGACTATGGAGATTCTGAATAGCCTTCACCAATTCCTCCGTGACGGCGGTAAGATGATTTAACTGTTGCTGATTAGCAGCGATCTGACTTGCCTGAGCTGCCAGGTTGGTGCAGAGATGTTCATAGGCTGCTGGATCTTGTCCTGGCGAAGTCTTCTGTAACGATGACTGACTCGACATGGGATCCATTTGCAAGCTTTTATTAGAACACTCGTAGTCGTACAGGCGAAGGGTCAGGATCAGCAAACACAGTATAATAGAGATATCAGAATCGTAGTCAATACCAAGCAGTGGGTCGGGGTAACCAGCAAGTATCACAGTCCGTATAACAATCTGGGTTCAAAGGTAGGCAGCAAAGGTTCTAGGATCGATAAACAACAAGGGTTGGCAACTGGGATAGCAAGACAGGGTAGAACGCTCAGAAATGTTAGCCGTGGCAGAAACAAGACTTCGCAATGAGGTGACGCAAAGGTCTGGCTTATATGGCAGTCTCTGATATGGAACACCTGGCCGGTGATCAGTCCAAGGTACGGGGCTGTTGGGTAATGTAGTGAGTATCAGTGTAAGTGAGTGTTTGGATGCCTGTAGGTGTCAGTATTCGGGCGATGGTGCCCTCTGCTGGCCTCTGGAGGGACTCACGGGGTTCGTATTCGTGACACAATGACATTGACCTGTTCAAACTGATTTTTAACACGTACTTCACGTGTATTTCACGTGTATTTAACGTGTGAAATACATGTTAAATACGCGCTGATTTTTCACGTGTAAACAACACGTATTTAACGTGTTGTTGACGCGTTAAAATTCGCGTGTATTTGACCCTCTTGGCCTTCCATACACATTAGATATAATGAAGGGAGACGTTGTTTTGATATGGATTACTTTATCACAGAATATTTGTTCGGCAGCACTTGTTTAGTTTAAAAGTAGACATGTCAAGCTTTCTATAGATATATCACTCATGTTTCTTTGTTGAGTATTCATGGAGTTACAGTTCATTTTAATGACGTGTTTGTAAATGAAGATCAGCGCAGACAAAGGCTGCAGACAGCACACCTTGTTTGTTATCTTTATTTTATAAGTGCACAAAGTTTTGTTGTTTTTATGTTTGTATCCAAAAAAAAGTAGACCCTTTACAGATTCCTCTGAAATTAAGTTAATAAACTATATTGTGCTATACAGTAGTCAACATTTGAAGTGGATCAAAACCTTTCTTCAACATTATGACGAGGCAATTGTTCTACTTTGGCTAAACCTGCTTTGCAAGTTTGAAACCCTTTATAAGACACTGTCCATATGAAAGAGCAAGAAATTCACACCTTTATATCAAGCTCCACAAGGTACACAGAACTACCCCAAAAGCCCCAGCCCCCTCCAGCTGAACTGAACTTGGACTGTTTTTTGGCTGTGAGGAACGGTGTGTTTGTTACTGGGTTAAGACATGCCTTCACTCACAGCAGCCGTTCTCTTTTTACTCATTATTACTCGCAGGCCTTATAATTTTTAACACTAGACCAAAATATTAATAAATTATCAAATTACATAGGTGTTTGTGGAAGGCTTTAAGACCAAGCGGAATCCTTCATCAGCTGCTCCTGCTTCACAGCGACTCGTGCTAACTGACCCAACATTTAGCAAGGCAGGAAAACATTCAGTCTGCCTGAAGAAAGAGTATTTCATTGTAAGTTAATGCTGTTAAATAGAGAGTTGGCAGGCAGATATAGGCCTATATTATTCAAAATATATTATCATTACAAATATTTGGACCGTTCCTTATTCTGTACCTTCTTAGAGAATAAACACTTATTTTCTAGAATAATAAACATAAATAGAGAATAAGAGAAATAATCTCAATTAGCCATTATTTTCCATTTCTGATGTTAATTGGCAACTCTAATGATGATGTTATTATCTTTTGACTCCCCTGACAGTGGCATCTGGCTAAAAAAAAATTGTTTTGAAGTTAACTCAAAAAAAAAAGGGAAAAAAAAATTTGGTTTCAGCATGATACAATACTATATTATAATGTCATTGTTGTTTCACTTCATCATTTCATCTCCATTTACAAACCAACATTTTAAAATTACATTCCGTTCCCAATGCGTTCCTTTTTGCGCCACCTGGCAGTAGTTTTGCTAATGATTTTAATGCGACTGACTTGCAGTTAACGCCGCGGCCCTGTGGCGGCGGAACTTGTGGCGGTATTAACCATTTTGGTTGTCTACCTACTTTACTTTTTTCTCCATGAAATTGATGAAATCCCACCAAAGAGCACTGCATTCATTCATCTCCAAAAGACATCTCAGTTAATCGCAATCTCTCATATATCAGTTATCATCAACAAAAATATGCGTAATGAATCTACATTTTCCCCTTACTTCAAACGAATGCTTAGTTTGTGGTTCATTATTATCCTATTATTATTAATAACGAAACAGGCTAAAACAGTGGGATGACATTCTCTTATATTAAACTTTTAACTTTTATTAACAGCATGAATAAGGAAAATGTTTTATCTGTATTGTAACAGAAAAATTTAAAAGACTTTGGATTTCCCCTTTCTTTAAAACTATAGTAATTTGTGGTTCATTATTAGACTATTCATTAAAACATAATTCGACCAGAAGTGCAGTTTGGAGTACCTCAAGGCTCAGTTCTAGGGCCGCTACTCTTCACGCTTTATATGTTACCCTTGGGAGATATCATCAGGAAACATGGTGTTAGCTTTCACTGTTATGCTGATGATACTCACCTCTATATTTCTTCGCAGCCCGGTGAAACACACCAATTTGAAAAACTAATGGAATGCATAGTCGATATAAAAAAACTGGTTGACGAGTAATTTCTTAATGCTAAATTCAGAAAAAAAAACAGGTGTTAATTACAGGACCTAAAAACTCTTGCATGTATTAACATAGAACACTGTCTAAGACTTGATGGCTGCTCTATCAATTCTTCGTCATTAGTTAGGAACCTAGGTGTGCTATTTGATAGAAATCTTTCCTTAGAAAGCCACGTTTCTAGCATTTGTAAAACTGCATTTTTCCATCACAAAAATATATCTAAATTATGGCCTATTCTCTCAATGTCAAATGCAGACATGTTAATCCATGCATTTATCACCTCAAGGTTCGATTATTGTAATTCTTTATTGAGTGGTTGTTCTTCACGCTTTGTAAACAAAAAGTAAGCAGTAAGAGTAGCAGTAAGAGTTCTTACTAGAATCAGAGGGGGAACCCTCCGGTTCGGGAGGGAGAGGACGCTGGCGCTGTCTGTTTGCCGCTTCTCCACTCGAGTTTTGAGTTTTAATTTGATTTTAATGATTTTATTTTAATGATTTAAATGACTGTAACTAACTAGTACGATTCCACGTCATCAGAGCGCTGACACTCTGTGGGTTAGTAACACAGGAGACACTGCAACACACCACACATGGAGATGGATAGAAAACGTGGAGTGGATCACAGCCTACTTCGGCCAATACAGAGATTTACTACTTCATCCAATTTTAAAATTGAACTGTTTAATGCGCAATAGCTCACTAACAAATCCGGCTTTATACATGATCACATTCGTGACAAAAGTTTGGATATAATGTGCCTCACAGAAACCTGGCAGAAACCAGATGTTTTTTTCTGTTTTAAATGAGACTTGCCCTCCTAGCTACTGTTATCTTCAAAAAGCTCGTAGCTCCGGCCGTGGTGGTGGCTTGGCTGTCATCTACCGCAGTCACTTGGATTTGTCCCTTTTGGACATCCCCGAGCTGTCCTTTTTTGAATGTCTGGCATTTAATTGTAAGCCTCCATTCCCTATGACAGTACTATTAATTTACCGGCCACCCAAATCAACCTTAAACTTCATTTCAGAGTTGTACAATTTTCTTTCAACTATCTGTGCAACCTCCTCCAATATAATAATACTCTGAGATTTTAACATTCATGTCATGTCATCTTGCTATAGAATTTTTGCAATTACTGGACTGCTTAAATCTCAGACAATATGTTGATGTCCCCACTCACATCAAGGGGAATATTTTCGATTTGGTCATTACTGAGTCAGCCCTTTTAAGCGCACCATGTTTATATGATCTGGGTGTATCTGACCATAAGGTCATCTCCATGGAGCTGTCCTTTCCGTCTTCCTACATGAAGCCTAAACGTGAAATACGTTTTAGAAATTTAAAAAAGATTAACACAGAAAACGTGACCTTAAGCCTTCAACATCTCCTTTCTTCAAATATTTCATCAGTCACTGAATCTGTGGAATTTTATAATCAGACACTGAGCCGCATTTTGGATTTCCATGCACCCGTCAAAGTTAGGACAATTACATTTTCCCGTTCAGCTCCCTGGTTCACAAGTGACCTGCGAAAAATGAAGGCAGCTGGACGTGCCCTTGAACGGCGGTACAACTCTTCTGAACTAACTGTTCATAAGCTGGCCTATCGGGACCATCAAAAAGCCTATCTGAAGTCAACCAAAGAAGCACGGTCACAGTATTATTCAAATATTATTCAAAATAGTCCTGGCAATTCCAAACAATTGTTTGCCACCATAAATCATCTCCTTAAACCCCAAAGTGCTCCTCTTACAGGAGCTACAGAAGAAAAATGTAATGATTTTATGACCTTTTTTAGAACCAAAATTGCTAAAATTCGTTCCTCTTTTTCTGTTTCAGAACACCGTCCTGCGCTGGTTTGAGTCATATCTCACAGATAGATCTGAATTTGTGGCCATGGAAAGCTCTAGGTCCCGTTTACACGCTGTTGATTGCGGGGTTCCACAGGGCTCAGTTCTTGGACCTATTTTGTTCATTCTTTACATGTTACCCCTCGGTAAAGTCATCAGTCGTTTGGGAATTTCGTTCCATTGTTACGCTGATGATACACAATTATACATCAAAACTGACACTCATTCATCAACTTCATCAACAATTTTATCAACAGTCACTGCCTGTTTGGAGGAAATAAGGGCATGGATGACTCATAACTTTCTCCAGCTGAATAGTTCAAAGACAGTAGCTATTCTCATTGGTTCCCCTCATCAGATCAGATCATCTTCCATAACCTGCATTACATTCTCTGGCCAGGATATTCCCCTATCATCATTAGTCACCAATCTTGGTGTCAAGTTTGATCTTCATTTAACCTTTGAGGCACACATTAAACATCTTTGTAAAACATCTTTTCTCCACCTCAGGAATATAGCCAGACTCCACCCCACACTTACCCTACATGATGCTGAGAAACTCATTCACGCCTTTGTCTCCTCAAGATTGGATTATTGTAACGCTCTTCTCATCGGGATTCCTAGCAAGAGCATCCAGTAACTCCAGCACATACAAAACAGTGCCGCTCGGATCCTGATGAGAGTGCGTAAATATGAACACATCACACCAATTCTTCGATCTTTGCATTGGCTTCCCATTTCTGCCCGGGTTGAGTATAAAGTCTCCCTTCTCACACATCAGTGCATCCATGGCAATGCCCCCAGTTACCTTCAAGAACTCCTAACTCCACAGACTTCAGTACGTTCCCTCCGCTCCACAAATACCCACCGGCTCCGTCCCCCTAAGACTAAGTCCCGTACAATTGGGGACAGAGCCTTCTGTGCCGCGGCCCCTCGGCTCTTGAATGCTCTTCCTGAACACTTGAGGGCTCCACAAACGACAAATGGTTTTAAAAAGGACTTAAAAACGTATCTTTTTAAAAAGTTTTTCAATGTTTAAAACTTTTTTTCATGTTTAATTTTGTTAGTTTTAGTTGGCAGTTGTTTTTTAACTTAATTTTTAGATTGTGTTTTTTTTTTCTGCTTTTATTGTAGCACTTTGAGATTTTCTTTAAAATGTAAAGTGCTTTATAAATAAAATGTATTATTATTATTATTATTATTAAATTCAGGAAGTATGACCATAATAGCCCGGTCCGGTCAACACTGCACTGGTTCCCTATCAAACATCGTATAGATTTTAAAATATTGCTTATTACTTATAAAGCCCTGAATGGTTTAGCACCTCAGTATTCAGGGTTTCTGCAGGGTTTAATCAGTCAAATTTAAGACTTTTTAAGACCTTTTTATGACCATTAGCATTTTAATTTATGACCTACACGAATTGCGATAAAAGTTCAGTCATTAAAATTCCTTTCAAAAGTCTTTTTTTTATTATTGACTTTCATTGAAAGTAACAAGTTTTATTATTTAAAGAGTTATTCTATTATTTCTTAAGATTAAGAAACTGAAGCCTTCGCCTTCTTTTTCTTGAGGATCAAGAACACAGAAACACTTAACAATTGTAACATTGTAAAGTAACATTGTAAATTAACAATTATTTTATGGCATTACTTTCTGTTAGGTCACAGTATTCAACACCCACAGGCAGGGCCGTAGCTGGGGTTTGCGAGGACCCGCTTTAGGTTGTAGAGTGGGCCCCGTTTGAAATTGTTTAATTTGTATGTTCGTTCATTTTTTTTATTTTTGCTAATTACACAATGTTTACGTTTTTTTTTTTTACGTTTGTAGGTGTCAAGGTACAAAAACTGAGTAATTAAATGTAAAATAGCATTGGATAGTCTTCAATGTAAAAATTAAATATACAATCAAACCAAAATGTATTCAGACACCTACACATTATTACAGTTTATTTGCTATTGCTTCTAAAATGGCTATAAAATATGACAAGAATTTAGAGTTAAACTCTGTCAGAACAAATTCGTCTGGATAAGGTCATAACTGATAGAAATGTATGTAATGGATTACAATCAACCAAAAACTACAGACAACTGTTATTATGACGATATTTACACAACTATCAATACTTTGTTGACCAATTACCAAGCAATGCTTCATTTTGTTCAGACTGTGGTGTGAAAAGGTTGCATTAGCAATTTAGAAAAAAAAACACACACATAAGCAATACATGGTGCTTTATAAGGTGCTGAATAATTTTTGCTCCCAATTTTATATATAGATAGATTTTATCTATCCATTCCACTAGTAGTTCACTGTATGAAGATTCTTTGGGTATAATATGTCACAGTTTGCTTATACTCACTTACATAAATGTATTAGTGTCCTGTACCTACTAGTAAAATATGTATTTCAAAAATTATATCTGGAGTCTGGATAATTTTTGGTTTGACTGTGCATAAATTCTTGTTAAAACTACAAAGTAATGCAGTCAAGAGCAGTGAGTGATTTTTCTTTAATTTCTTGGATTAACATTACAGCAGCTAGTAGCTAAATTAGGCGCTTTATTAATTTAAGTCACTTTAATCAAAACTGCGATTAGTATTTGTTCGTTCATGTGCAGGAGATACGCGGCTCTCTCTCTGCACCGAACACAGCGCGCGAGTAACCAGCTACTAAAACAAAAGGTGTGCTTTTGGATCAGTATCTCGCATCAATCCCTGTTATACACAAATCTGCTGCGAACTCTATGGGTGCCGCCATCTTGCCTGCCATCTTGCCTGCGAAGTGTGATGGTGTGACACTTGCCGGTGCCCTCTAATAAACATTTGAATGAAAGCAGATCTTGCTCATTAAAGAAAAGACTTAAGACCCACTGATTTTTTTTACTCTTCAAACAACTAATACAAGTGCAATAAAATGTAAATAAAATAAAATGTGAGACACGCAATTGACGCTTTTCACACGCTCTCATGCAACACATCCATTCTAATGCACAGAAAAATCGAGGACATGGAGACTGACATACCTTTTTCCAATATCGTGCTGCTCTACTACTAAGTTTAGTCAAGCTAATAGGCTCAGTAGCTTCTGCTGCATGAGAACAAACATGTAGTCCTTCATTGTTGTTGGTGTTAAATGATGTAGCGGTGTCTGAATATAGTAGAGATGTGGGGTGATGACATCATTGTTTCACAAAATATATGGATTGGCAAAACACAAAAACCCAAAGGTGTCATTTTCAGATTTATCCACTCTGGGACCTGGTTTAAAAAAAAATAGCCTTTTCACTGCCCCGAACGCTGGATCCGTCTGGACAAAACGCATATACCATACAAAATATTTACATATACAGCTAAATGCGTCTCCGCATGTACAGGGCCTTACTGTGATTGGTTTTTGTGTATAACAGATGACTTAATGAAACGCTTCCCAGGTATGTTGCGGTGATGTACTTTCTCTCCAGTGTGAATCCTCTCATGAGTTTTCAGATGTGATAAATTATTGAATCTCTTGTCACAGTGTGAACACTTATAAGGTTTCTCTCCAGTGTGAATCCTCTCATGTCTTTTCAGAGTTGATGAATCATTGCATTTCTTGTCACAGTGTGAACACTTGTAAGGTTTCTCTCCAGTGTGAATCCTCTCGTGCAGTTTTAATCTGCTTGCTGAACTAAAAGTCTTTTCACACTCAACGCACATGTACTCTCTTTCACCAGTATGTATTTTCTGATGTACTTTCAAACTTTGTAAATGCAAAAAACTCTTACCACACAAATGACATGAATGTGGCTTCTTCTTTGCATGAACTTTCAAGTGTTTCTTCAGAAGTGAAGCCTATAAAAACATTTTACCGCATTGATCACATGCGTGCTGCTTCTCTATAGCGTGGATGTTCATGTGATCCTTGAGGTTTGATGGTTGTGTGAAACTCTTACTACACTGGGAAAGTTTTCCGCCAATTTTGACATGATTTTTCTCCTCAACTTCACTTGATTCTTCATTTTCCTCTTTTTCTTCAATGAATTCTGAAATAAAAGTAAAAATTATTTATTTTTGGTATATTGTTAAAAGCTGAGAGAACATCTGCAAATACACAATTTACTTTTCTTGCATTAGATTTACTGTCTTGTCTACTGTAATGTTACTGTAATGTGTTTTACTAATTTAATAGGGAGACCTGTAAAACATTTTTAAGAATCATTTTTCTATTCGGTCAGTTTGACCCCAGGGTCTTTAAAGGTGCCATATGCAAAAATTGAGGTAAAATTACCAACACGCAAGAATGAGAAGAAATAAGGTCGATGATGTCATTAAAAAAATGTCAAGTTATAGTGCTGCAGAGATATCAACCTTAATTAGCATTAGCATTACTAGCCCCGGCCCAACAGGTGTCGTAATGCCAGTTTCGGCCATGGGCAGCGGTATGCGGGCAACATAACCACCAGCCAACCTGTAATACACTAATAACTCGCATGGCTTGTGGGCGTACCTGAACCTGATGTCAATCATGTGGAGAGTAGAAGCCCAGTACTTCATTTCAGTTCAGGGAAGAGAGAGGAAGGATGGCTCAAGCCCTTGGCAAGAGACCACCACCCGCTACAGGGAAACAACCGCGCTCGGAATCACAAATCAAATCCGATAAGAAAAGGAGCTGAACCAGAGTAAACATCGGCACTGCTTTCAATCGCTGGAGACAACTGATGGAACTGAAAGGAATGATGTTCGACTCCGAACTTGCAACATTTCTTTTGGATTGGTAAGTTAGATGCTGTTAGTATTTTGCTAGAAGTTTGTTTTAAATGTTTGTGTATTTTTTTTTCGGGAAGTTATAACATAGAAATGTATCGAAGGCTGTTCGATAAACGTGCTAATGTTAGCGATGGCTAACCGTAGCTGCGTTTGATAATAGCTACCCATTTTTTTATATCATAACTAACCTGGTGTAACCCCTCTCACTGGTTCGTTCTCTCGACCCTCCCGGAAAGGACCACACAGAGACAAAGGCTGAGCTCATCAATCGCACGTTTACTGAGTCGGAAATATCTGAGAATATGTGAAATGACACCAAACAGATTAAGTACAGCTCATCCGGTCACTTAACATTCTCCTCAACAGCTTCATAAAACTGCGATTTATCAATTCAACAGACAATAAATCAATATCTTTGTAATTAAGAGCTCATTCTTTTTTTTCCCAAACACAGAAAACATAGCATCATACAAACATTAGTACATCATACCTGAGAATATGTGAAATGACACCAAACAGATTAAGTACAGCTCATCCGGTCACTCAACTGTCAAAAATAAATAAGTGTAAAAATAACGAGAAAATACAAAGATAGAAACACCATGTGCTCCTAACGTGCTCGACATTGAGTTTCATATAACTGCAATTATTCATCAACTCTATGTCTCTTATGACTCAAACATGAAATAAAACACTTTTAGTACACATTTTGACCTTAAAGATAAATAAAATCATGCCTGACAACATTTTATTTCTGTTCGACCGGAGAGAGATTTTCCACCTACCATTCTCCTCAACAGCTTCATAAAACTGAAGGGAATATGGCCGACTTAACTCAATTGTTATCATACTCGCCTGTAGGTGTCCCCATATCCTTTACTTTCAGATGTACTTAACACATTATATTCAATGAATCTCAGGATTATTTTACAACATGAACAAACATTTTGGCAAAAACATTACAATTTTATTTTACCTGTTACACTGGCTCTGTCTAGTCTGTTGGTCTCTGTGTCCTCTTTGCTTCGTGGTTTTTCTGGGCGTGAGAAAATTGATGTGTGGCGTGAAAGCGTGAGAAAAGAGTCAATTGCGTGTGTCTCACGGTGAATGCTTGAGAGTTGGCAGCTCTGGTTACGTTGGTTGGCGTTAGCTTGGTCAACATCAGCTGTCTGATGTTTACCAATGATGTTGACAGAATGCTGTCTGTCAAATTAATTTAATTCAAATAATGTGTATATACAACTTAAAATGTAATATGAACAAAACGAATAGGAACATATTCACTGGTAAAGGTGAAGGGGAGTAGCTTGAAGATGTCATGTTTCAAAATCACTTGACATCACCCAACGTTCCTCTGGAGGCAAAACGTCCTCTTAGGCTTCGGCTATGGCTGTAGGGTTGTTGTGAAGGTAGGGGCAAAGCATAGAGGCTATGCCGTTTCTCGTTTGTTACTCTAGAGTAGACCAATTCACTTTATTGAGGCATACTGCTCCCATCTGGTAAGGAATGTGGAGTATGACGTGATTTTTTTTGCCAGACATGACAGATGGCACCTTTAAGCTGTATAAAACAAGAAATATATAAATTTTACTAGGGCTGTGATGGTGGCAGATTTTTACCACTTTACCACCATATATATATATATATATATATATATATATATACATAGAACAAAATTATAAACGCAACACTTTAGTTTTTGCCCACATTTTTCTTGAGCTGAACTCAACGATCTGAGACTTTTCCTGTGTACACAATAGGCCTATTTCTCTTAAACATTGTCTAAATCTGTGTTAGTGAGCACTTCTCCTCTGCCGAGATAATCCATCCACCTCACAGGTGTGGAATATCAAGATGCTGATTAGACAGCATGAGTTTTACACTGGTGTGCCTTAGGCTGGCCACAATAAAAGGCCACTCTAAAATGTGCAGATTTACTGTGTGGGGGGGGGGGGGCGTCTGAAAACCAGTCAGAATCTGGTTTGACCACCATTTGCCTCACCTGGTGCAACACATCTCCTTCACATAGTGCTGACCAGATTGTTGATTGTGGTCTGTGTAATGTTGGTGCACTCCTCTTCAATGTCTGTGAGAAGTTACTGGATATTGTCAGGAACTTGAACAAGTTCCATCCAAAAGATCCATCCAATCCAGAGCATCCCAAACATGCTCAATAGTGGACATCTCTAGTCAGTATGCTGGCCAGTATGTTTTCAGCTTCCAGGAATTGAGTTCAGATCCTTGCAACATAGGGCTGTGCATTATCATGCTGCAACATGAGGTGATGGTCGTGGATGAATGGCACAAAAATGGGCCCCAGAATATCGTCAAGGTATCTCTTTGCATTCAGTATTCTATCAATAAAATAGAAGAGTTGTTTAAAACTCAAATCTGTGGTTTATTTATAAAGACAGCACCTATTTAAAAATGTGTTTCGCCGATCTCGGAGACGGTGAGCTCCACTCGATCAGCGGGAGCTCAGTGATCATCCATCCGACCAGAAGCAGCCTCACCTCGGATATAATTTTGTTCCCATTATTTAGGCCTAATTTGTCTAAAACAGTGGTTCCCAATCTTTTTCAACTCGCGGCCCACACAACCAAACACATATGTTTGAGCGGCCCACTTCAAAAAAATTAACTGACCCCGCTATTATTGGGTTAATAACTTAGTACTCAGAAGCTAGATTTTAAACTATATTTATTGAATAAACTAGGGCTGTGCAATATGGACAAAAAAAAAAAAAAACTCAATTTTTTTGATCAATTTTGCAATTGTGACACACAATTCTGTGCTTTTACAGTCAAAGATGCATTCAGGATTAATTTGAAACATATTTCCAAAAGAAAACCAATCAGAGCTTTATCAAAAAGTTGTAACATCTCTAGAACAGACATAAGTCAAAATTATCACTATAGTGAAGATGTAAAAAAATGTATAGACTTGTGGCAAAAAAAAAAAAAAAATCCTGTATACAGGGACTTTTTTTTCTTTTTTGCCATGCATTGTTCATAGAGCTCATTAATTGTAGCGGTGCCTCAGGTGTTTGCAGTGTGTATACAGTATGCGGTCAGCAGTGAGAGCGCATAAATATAACGCGAAAGCACATTAAAATAATGCATGAGTGCGAATCTCTCTGTTCGCAGCAGATTTCCTTTGCTCTGTCCCAAAACCGGTCGTGCTTGCTCAGATACACGCTGCTTTGCGAGGAGAGAGTGTGCACACTTAAAACGTGTCTCCTCTCACTTAAACTGCATCCTGTTCACTAACAAATTCACTCTATGCTCATGTGTTAGACATGAATTATTTTCACACGTTTTTATTTCTAGCCTTTTACCGCAGTGAGAACGCTCTGATCCGTCAACATTGGCTCAGAAAAAAGGCGCATCACAGACAGTGTGTGAACCTGGAGTTAGGCATATGCGCACGCTCAAATCGTGATTTTAGGACGTTTTCTTTTAATCGCACAGCCCTAGAATGGACTGGAAATTAACAGAAAATAATTGGCGGCCCCCCCCCTGCAATACCACCGCGGCCCACTAGGGGTTCTCTCATTATAATCAACAACATTCACACGATGCAAAAAAAAAAAAAGCTTTAGTAATTGACAACTTAAGTGATTTTAAAGGGAACCTTCTTTACTTGCTTTTAAAGTAGGTTAATATCATATGGCCTAAAAAAAAATCCCGATTTTTTTTTATTTTAGAAAAAAAAATATGATTTATGATTTAAACCGATTTTTAAATCAACATTCAAATGACGAAGAAATTTTACCAAAAAAAGTTTTAATATAGTTCTTTATCACTCATTTAGCAGTCAAATTTATAACTGCAACCAGATGATTTAAAAAAACAGTACTGTTTTTACCTTAATGCTGGAAAGACCTTTATTTATTTATTTTTTATACTAGCCCATCATACATCTAACCATCCACTCAGCGTTAAGAGCTGTTCAGATTAAAACTGGCAGCTCAGCAGTGAGTCAGTGTCATGGAGGGAGGACCTGTTAATATATTTTCTAGTTTATATTTCCATCTCGTTATGCCACTGGTTTAGATTTTTTTTTTTTAAGAACTTATTTGTAAATAGAGCAGCGACTTTCTGTGTGTCTACACCGGACGCGAAAGTTGTCATCTGTGCCCCACAGCGAAAGTGTGTCTAAACTTGATGACATCACACTATAGTGTCAAATCATCTGAACACAGTGTCAGAACATTTTATCATAAACAGAACACGGTCGTCTTCATTTTGTCAGATGAAACATCTCTCTCACTCGCAGCAGAGTCTATGAGCAGCAACAACTTCCCCTCCACGCACACTGATACCAGAAACACGCTCCACCTTCACTCCGTGAATAAAGTATTTCAGTATTTTTGAAATGTTATGTTCATAACATAGCATATAAAATAATAATAATAAAAAATAACAGGAGAGTTTCAAAGTGGCTTAAGCTATTTGTAAAAGTTTTTTCCCTATATCACATGCCAAACTAATAACATTGTAATCACATTACATCTTTATTTGCTGCTTTCTGCTGTGAAAATGTTGTTTGTGATGAAAATAACATCTTTGTCATTTATTTTATCTAAACAGATCGATTAACTTCTTCAAGATTTCAAAATCAGATAGCATGCTGATAATGTAGTAGCACTGTAAGATTACATTTGTTTGAACGCATTATTGCAAAAGCGATTGAGTGTGAATCTGTTTAAATCATGCTTTAACCCGAAAATAATCAGTAAAAGAAACAGACAAACTCTTAACATCCTGCTCGACTCTTGCAGTCAACCTTCTGATCAAGCTAAATATGTTTAACATGAATTCTTGCTGAATATGAAGTTATGGCTGTTGGCATGAATTGTACTCGTGATGGAGCGCTCTTGGAGCGGGTGAAAACCACGACGCTCATTTTCAAGTGTCTGTGCAAAAATTATTAATGTGCATTGATGACAGGGAGGCGCCGTCTCATCACTTCAATTTTTTCATGATAATGAATGTATAATTTTTTAATTAACATTAATTAACATGTGTCTCACATACATTAAAAATATATCTACAGAAAGCTTTAAATGTTTTTTAAACGAAAACGAATTGTGTAATCTGTGAATGTTGCATTTCTCTCATCGGAGAGAGCCAGCACTGTGAATATAACCAAAACAACAGTCCTACATAAACCAGTTCAGCAAGTGAAAGCCTCATAAGACAATGTCCATATGAAAGAGCAATTCACACCTTTATCTCGACCCCCACAAGCTATGCATAACTACCCAAAACCCAACCCCCTCCAGCTGAACAGAATTCGGTCTGTGTTTTGCCTGAAGAATGGTGTTACTCGGCTGAAACGGGGACCTTACTCGACTCTGGAGGGTCAACGGGGACCTGACTCGACTCTGGAGGGTCAACGGGGACCTTGCTCGACTCTGGAGGGTCAACGGGGACCTTACTCAACTCTGGAGGGTCAACGGGGACCTTACTCGACTCTGGAGGGTCAACGGGGACCTGACTCGACTCTGGAGGGTCAATGGGGACCTTACTCGACTCTGGAGGGTCAACGGGAACCTGAGTCAACTCTGGAGGGTCCACGGGAACATGACTCAACTCTGGAGGGTCCACGGGAACCTGACTCAAATCTGGAAGGTCAACTGTGGCTGTCATTCTGTGCAGAGGCGCTGGACAAGCAGCCATCTTGTGCCATGACTCTGGGCCGGCGGCCATCTTGGGCAGTGGTGATGGGCCGGCGGCCATCGTGGGCAGTGGCGATGAGCTGGCGGCCATCTTGGGCAGTAAGGTTGGGCTGGCGGCCATCTTGCGTTGTGATGCTGGGTTGGCAGCTATCTTGTGCTGTGGCACTGGGCTGGCGGCCATCCTGCATAGTGGCGCTAGTCTGGTGACCACCTTGTGCTGTGGCGCAGGGCTGGCGGCCATCTTGGGCAGTGGTGCTGGACTGAAGACCACCTTGTGCTGTGACGCTGGGCTGGCAGACTTCTTGTGCAGTGAAAGAAAGAATGGTGTTACTCGGCTGAAACATGCCTGCACTCAGCAGCACTACTCTTTGTATTCATAATTTTCTTGCAGCCCATATTATTATTTTCACAAGACCATAATGATAATAACAGCTCTGGTAGTTCCACAGAGACGTGGAGAGACTCTGGTAATCCCATGACTCAACTCTGAAGGGTCAACAGGAACCTGACTCGACTCTGGTGGGTCAACGGGGACCTTACTCGACTCTGGAGGGTCAACGGGGACCTGACTCGACTCTGGAGGGTCAACGGGGACCTTGCTCGACTCTGGAGGGTCAACGGGGACCTTACTCAACTCTGGAGGGTCAACGGGGACCTTACTCGACTCTGGAGGGTCAACGGGGACCTGACTCGACTCTGGAGGGTCAATGGGGACCTTACTCGACTCTGGAGGGTCAACGGGAACCTGAGTCAACTCTTGAGGGTCCACGGGAACATGACTCAACTCTGGAGGGTCCACGGGAACCTGACTCGACTCTGGAGGGTCAACGGGAACCTGACTCAAATCTGGAAGGTCAACTGTGGCTGTCATTCTGTGCAGAGGCGCTGGACAAGCAGCCATCTTGTGCCATGACTCTGGGCCGGCGGCCATCTTGGGCAGTGGTGATGGGCCGGCGGCCATCGTGGGCAGTGGCGATGAGCTGGCGGCCATCTTGGGCAGTAAGGTTGGGCTGGCGGCCATCTTGCGTTGTGATGCTGGGTTGGCGGCTATCTTGTGCTGTGGCACTGGGCTGGCGGCCATCCTGCATAGTGGCGCTAGTCTGGTGACCACCTTGTGCTGTGGCGCAGGGCTGGCGGCCATCTTGGGCAGTGGTGCTGGACTGAAGACCACCTTGTGCTGTGACGCTGGGCTGGCAGACTTCTTGTGCAGTGGGGCTGGGCTGGTGGCCATCACACCGGAAGAGACAGGAGTGGCTGGTACATCCCACAAAAGCCGATGCTGTAAGTAACACACGAATTCCAAGAACCCATATGTGTCTAGCTGAGCCATCTCCTTTTGAGGAACTGGGTAATCCAGCCCGCTATAAAAATAGTCCATTAGGGCCGCATCATTATATCCCATGCCCTCGGCCAGGAACCAGAACACCTGTGTCTTGGCACCCACATCATTGCCCTCTTGGCGGAGGGTAGTCGATTTTTAATATTTAATTCTCCGCTCCACCATACTGGCTGAGGAACGGGAAACATTAAACGACATACCGCTGGATCTTTAGTGATGGAGGTCTTCTGTGACGGTCACAATCCAGTGAAACACAGGGAGAGAGATAGATCCAAATGCAGGTATGATTTATCATAGGGGTAATCCAAAACGTAATGAAAACAAGCCAGGGTCAAAACCAGAAAGCAGTCCAAAAACAAACAAACAAAGGAAGGAACAGAAAAGGAAATGGAACGGGAACTCGGAAAACGAGGTGTCTCGGAGGACGAGAAGACTGGCATACCAAAGGAAAGGACTCCATACAGACAACTGGAATGGACTGGTAAATATAGGGGGCTAATGACAATTAAGTGAAAGCACCTGGTGCAATTAGCAGGAGTGCAATTACTGTGATGAAGGGACAAGACTAGTGGAATTCTAGTGCCTACGGGGAAGTGCTTAAGGGGAATTGAGCCCACTAGTGGACACCCAGGGAAACAGAGACTAGACAGTGTGACACATTGTAATATGGATCATTATTCCTTTGTTTACGTTTCAGCTCTTCAGCGACAGAACTGTTTGTGTCCGTTATGGAATAACTCACGGTCCGAGACTGCGTCTTGGTAGTAAAAAAACACCATTGTTTTGCAGCGTACAGTGTCACAAACAGAATGAAGCGATCCACCGGAAAAAAGAATGAATGAAAGATAGGCGAAAGATAGATATTTGAATTTGCCGCTCCCTCGTAATGCACTCTGACGCACGTGTCAGCTGATGGAGGCGGAACTTATAGCGATCGCCTTTTTCTTTCTTTGTTTTATTTTTCAGCTGTTTTTATATGTGAGAGTATAAGTGTTGCTTTCGTCCACGAAAATTATGACTAAATATCGTCGTCAATGAACCTTTATCACGTGACGAAAACGAGCGGAGACGCAACGTAAATGCTGATCATGTGATGATAACTATAATTAAATGTATAATGCATTATCGTTGACGAATAAAAACGAGACTTAATGTGGTTTACAAAATAAAAACTATGCTAAAATGTCTCTTCATTTTCGTTGACCAAAACGAGACAAGACGAAATGTTATAACCTTATTTCGTCTCGTTTAGTGTATTTTGGCAGTAATTTCTGTTTCCTGCTGTGTCTCCCTTTCGGGAGGCTGCATCAGGTTGCACTGCACAGACGCAGGCGACGTCACTTCCTCAAGCCTCACTCGCGGCATTATTTAGATATTTAGACTGAGGTGAGTGTCATGGTTAGTGTATGTAAACGACAGCAAAGTTAAGTCTATTAGCCTGACAGAGAGAAAGGGTCCGATGGCCGGCCAGCCAGGATTCATCTTTGGAAGAAAAAGAAGAAACGACATTTGGAAAAACTTTCGTTACATAGAAGTGGAAAAGAAAACTGAATGTGTTGTGAAAAAAGATGGGGAGAAATGCGGCCACAAAATCACAGGAAAAAACACCACAAACCTTAAGAGACATCTCAAGGCATTCCATAATGAAATTGAGGTAAGTCAAAAGACATTAACATAACGTTACTTTCTATATTAGAAAGCTCATGCCAAGCCAACTCATGAGGCTGTGGTTAATGGGTCTCATTTTAACGTTAGCTTTAGACGTTAGCCACTGGAGCTGAAAACAAGACAAACGTGTGTGACAAACGTGTGTGACTAGCGTGTGTGTGTGTGTATTTGTTTGTGAGTGTGTGTGTGTGTGTGTGTGTTTATGTGAGAGAGTGTAAAGAGGGTTCTTTGTTCCTACATGACTGACTGACATCCCTTGTTGGCCAAATACTTTAGCTAGTTTTTTTTAAATTCACATAGCAATCACTCTGAACTGAATTTGGCATCAACAACATGACTTTGAAAGTTTGAATACCATATTCTAGACCAAAATATACATTTAAACAAATGGTATAGGCATTAAAGGGATAGTTCACTTTAAAATGAAAATTCTGTCATCATATACTCACCCTCAAGTTGTTGCAAACCTGTATGAATTTCTTTCTTCTGCTGAACACAAAGGAAGATATTTTGAAGAATGTCAGTAACCAAATAGTATTTTTTTTTCCTACTATGAAAGTCAATGGGTCCAGTCAACTGTTTGTGTTTGGTTACTGACATTCTTAAAAAAAATTATTCCTTTGTGTTCAGCTGAAGAAAGAAATTCAGTATATGATGACATTTTCATTGTGAAGTGAACTATCCCTTTAACATGCCTGTCGAGACTGTTTAGATGACTTTTGTTTTGATTATGTAGACTTTTTTTTCTTTTATGGGCAGTCAAGTCAGTGGTTGTGGTTTACTATACTTTACAGTGGTTCAGTGGTTGATTTACTATAGTAAAAATCATAGCAAGGATTTATGCTACTTAATATTTACAACCGTTTTCCAGAGGCTGCATCTGTCCTGACATTGTATCTGATCCTGTGCTAGATTCCAGAAATAGCACCAGTGAAGCAAGTCCCACCCAAGAAGATGGACAAGCCAACTAGTGCTCAGGATTTCTTTGCCACAAGGAGGTACAACGACAACTCCCCAGAGCAACGGACCAAAGAGGAGGGGATTGCACAGTGGATAGGCCGTACAGGACTCCCAGCAATAATTGTTGAAGATGAGGAGTTCATCGCCATGATGGCAAAAATGGACAAAAAGTTCAAAGTGCCAACAAGACATAAAATTTTAAACTTGATTGACAAAATGTACAAAGAGGAGAAAGAAAAGATCAAACAAAACTTGGCCACAGCACGCAGAATAACTACAGGGTTGGATATTTGGACTAAAAAGGGGCTTACAGCATCCTTCCTGGGAGTCAGTGCCTGTTACTTCAACCCTGAGGACAACAAGGCTGAACACAAACTCCTGAACCTGAAGGAGATGGTTCACCCTCACACCGCAGTTTCGATTAGTACACTTATGGAGGAGTCAATGGAAGAATGGGGGATCCCAAGAGAGAAGGTCCTCACAACGATTACTGACAATGGCAGCAATATGGTGGCTTCGTTCCACACACATGCAGAAGTTGCCACAACTTCTGAAGAGGACTCAGAGGCAGAGCACGGCGATGACTATGAGCTACAGGAAGGGGACGATGACAGGTAACGTAAGTCTGTGTATAAAAATATGCTATTAAAGGGGACAGCAAGAAACATAAATAATACTATATACAATATAATTAATTCAACATTCATGTAACTTGTTATTGATAAATCAAAAAATAATTCCATAGAAAGTTAAAAGATTAAAAATTATGCTATTAATTCATTCAGCATTTATGAAACTGGTCATAATTTCATTTCATAGTCATAGACTAAATATTTTCATAAGTTAACTACTAAAACTATTTCATTTGGTTCAATAATGTAAGGGCTAAAATGGTTAAATATGTGCATTTGTTTTTTCATGTAGATACGACTACGGAGCCAGAGAGAGGACCCCATGCGTGGTTCACACTTTACAGCTTGTAGATAATATGGTCCAGAAGGAACCCCCAATCCAAAGGCTGTTGGATAAATTGAGGCACTTGGTGAACAAATTTAGGAAGTCATCTGTCGCCACAGAGCGGCTGCTGCAGAAGTGTGCTTTAGTTCTGGTAAAAGACTGTCCCACCAGGTGGTCAAGTTGCTTTGCTATGATTTTGCGCTGTCTTGAAGTCAAGGAGCACCTCACAGCTGTGGCTGAGTCCATGGGCTGGGACAGCCTGCAGCCCAGTGAGTGGCAAAAGATCGGGATGCTGAGAGACCTTCTTCTGCCATTTGCGGAGCACACTAAGTCACTTGAAAGTGACACTCAATCACTTTCCCTTGTTGTGCCAGCACTCCTGGATCTCAAAAACCACCTGTCGGAGTTCTCGCTTGCACATGGGAGAACCTACAAAGATGCAGCTACTCTGGCTCAGAAGATGCTGTCCAGCATGGATAGGCGCTTTAGTGTGTTTCTTGACATAACGGCTGACAACTTCTCACCACTTCCTGCAGCAGCATGCTTTGTGGACCCTTGTGTAGCTGAAACCCTTCTGGAAAATGATGACAACGAAGTACAGAATCTTGTCAGAAAGGCAGAGGACTACATTGCTCATCTTGTGCCACAAAGAGTGCAAGTACGTGAAGAGCAGTGTACTGATGATGAGCAAGTCGCAAATGAGGGTACAGGGGCTCCAGAGTCAACCCCTGCAAAACGGTGTAGATTTAAATTCTTCAGTGCTAATCGTCCATCGAGGCCCAAGACAGCCAAGACAACAAACATTAGGCAGGAGATTTTAAAATATAAAGAAGGGCTGTCCGAGTCGCACAAGACTGCTGCTACCAGTGCTGAGGTTGAGGAATCCGGCATTGAGTATTGGTTAACTCGGTATTGTTCCACTGCATTTCCAACAATGAAACCTCTGGCCTTGGACCTCCTGGCGATGCCAGCCTCTCAGGCATTTACAGAGAGGGTCTTCAGTGTAACTGGTTACCTCTCTTGTGGTCGCAGGAACAGGGCTAGGACCATTTTGGAAAGAAGCACTTTCCTCAAAGTAAACAAGCCTAAGTAGTAGTTAATGTCTGGCCTGAACAGACATGCAAGAAGCATGCATACTGTACACATGCACACACACACACACACAGTTTCTGTTGAGACTGCTGGTTATTTGTTTCTTGTTTGTTCTTTTCTGTTCTGTTCTTTTCTATGCAGCCAGTGCTTCCTATCCATCTCTAAGGTCCAAACCATTTGTAGTGTTATAGTAGATTTTCGTAGTGCAAAATCTGACTTCAGTTTACAATACAAGTAACAGACACACACATTTTTTAGTTTTTTACATTTTTTTACACATTTGCACTTTCTGGTATGTTATTGTAGCTCGAGCATTCAAGCACCTTGTTTCTCTTTATGTTAAACTTCAATGTATTCTTTTTTTCTTGCATTGTCATGTGATGCTATTTTATTAAAATTGTATGTGTGTGTACTTCTATGTTTGTTGGTAAAATAAATATGTTGTAAATTCAAATCAGAGCGTCTGGAATGGATGTATTCTTGAGTCTAAAAGGTAACAATAATATAATAAGAAAACCTTGTTTGAAATGGGTTTGGCTAAAAGAAAAATTTGGTTTATATTTTGGTCTATACTACTAGGTACTTACTTACACTATATTGACTGGGTTAAATAGAATTGCATTACCAAAAAGAGGATAAAATACAATTTTCATTTAACTAAAACTTGACTAAAAATGTCATCAGTTTTCGTTGACTAAAACTAGACGAAAATAGGATAATTCTGGATAATTCTGACTAAAATAAGATTAAAATGCTCAGACTTTTAGCCGACTAAAACTAGACTAGACTAAAAAGAGTATGAACGTGACTAAAACTAATAAAAACTAAAATGACAGCTTGACACAAAGACTAGACTAAAACTAAAATTAAAACAGGCCGCCAAAAACAACACTAGAGAGTATATGTGAGAGTGTGTATTATGTTGAATGTGAATGTATCTGCATGATTACCATCTGTTTGAGTGCAAATCAGCCCAAATCAGCTCGCTATTACTGCATGATCACGGCTATCAAAGTGAACGCATCTATATGAATAGAGAGAGTGATTTATTTACTATATGGTGCATTTGTGTTATTTCCATCTGTATAAGTGGCCATAAGCACTTATTTGCATCGTAATTCATTATAAATGCTGCATTTTTAATTGGCAAACAAAGTAAAATCTTTTTTTATTCATCTCATTATTCTTATTTTTCTCACTCAAATTATTCTTAATGTATTTTTTTTCCTAGTGCTCAAACCACTTATATGATGTTTCTGTCTAGTGTTTTATAATTGAAAAAAACTATGCAGTGTTATGTTTACTGACTAAATAGTTTGTAGAAGCCTTCAATACTATTGAAGGCTATAAATATATCTTTTTTTTATATATTTGGGGGGTGTAGACATAGTCACATAAAAATATTTGCAGGAGTCTCATTTTTCATGATATTTTATTCAGATTTGAAATAGAAACTCATGAGACATGTGGCTTTCAACCCATTACTTTTCTAGATTGCTCCAGGACTCATTTAAGATTTTTTTATATCAAATGAAAAAAAAAAAATTAAATGTGGTAAAAAAAAATTCAAGGCACTTCAATGTCTATAACTTTTACTATTTTTGAGCATTATTAAATATGGTTGATAAAAAGTAAAGCCCAAAGGGTCTTCTTTCCAAAGACACCAAAATTATGTTTGTAACACGCTGAAGTAGGAAACTGTTACAATTATAATTTAGGTAGAGCACTTTCAGCTGTGAGTCCCATAATGGGGGGTGCTGGGTAACAGGTTAAAATGAATTACTATTCTAATTCTGCTTATAATCCAAAATGTTACTAAATGTAACTATTAACATATCTATTCCTGCTCCTGTAATGTAATACATGTACTTTGTATCCTGATTGCGTAACTCCCATACATCCTCCCCAAGCCTCAAGTCCAATTTCAGTTTAACATCTGAAATGTCTGGCAGCAACGTGCATTCTGGGAAATGGTGTAAGTTTAATAACGTTTTAAATAACGTATTTTTTTCGGCGTCCATGTTAATCAATGAGTGCATTCACACCGAGACCATGAGCAGCGCGAGAGTGTCAAGCAGGAGCGTCGCGTGAACAGCAGTGCAGCGGGGGTTTCGGCGTCTGGTCTATTTTTGCTGTGCCTGTGCTGCTCACGCTCAATTAAAGTGAACGCACACTTTTGATGGACAAAATAAATGTGATTTAACACAAAACGTGCTCAAAATGCACAGAATAAGCATGTCAAGAGTTTTAACAACAATGCCAATGTCTAGCGTTTTAACAATTATGCCAGAAAAGAAAATTAAGTATAACAAATATGTATTTAAACTTTTGAATTAATCGTTTTGGGTGAAAGTATAGTGTATTGTTATAAAAACAAATGTTGAAAGAATTATACCCATTGTTTGAAATGGTTATACTGTCTGCCGAACACGCTTTGCAGCCGCTGCTGTGATGCTGTACTTATACGCTTCCAGTGTGAACACTCGCGAGAGTCTGCTGCTGCAGTGACGATGTAGTTGCGCCGACGCGATACTCGCGCACTGCTCACGCTTGCGGTGTGAAAGGGGAGTTAGCTTACTGCTTTTTTATATAAATTAGTTAACGTAAGCAACGAAATGTAGTTTGCAAGCTAAGAATGCAGACAAACAAAATAAAGGTAATAAACACAGTAACTTTGTAACCGGAATATTACAAAGTACTCACATGTGGCTGTGGTGGGACATTAAGGTGTTGCTGTTCTGATGACATTGTCTGTGACTGTGCTAGCGTTAGAATGCTTGAAAAGGATAAGTCAAACTAACTTTAGTCACAATAGGAGATATAATATTGTAAGTTAAACAGCACAACAGCATTATAACACACAAAACTATCAAGGCACTTTTAAGTTAATAATGAAAAAAAACTTACCAAAAATGTGTTTTGATCCATTAGTCTCGCTGTAGTCAGTTATTTTTTAAGATTTTTTTTCAGTAAGCTTCCGGGATGCTGTAGATAGTTCTACCAGATGGGCTTCGGTTCTACTAGTGGTTTGATTGAAGACCAACAGCCAATCACAATTGACCTTTAATTTTCTGATTGGTTGATTTTGTGGCACACTTGTAACGCTGCTGTAAGCTGAGCGAGCGTGTGTCAAGAGTTGAGCACAGAATTAAGAGGTTGAGAGAGAGAGAGACTTGACAGGAGAGGACTCAGCAACGTACCATATAATTATTTTTTCCCTTATTTTCTTAAAAAATTAACACTTATTTTCAACATGATAACATATTACTAATTCATAAACAGGGTTCTTACAGGTTTCTTCAAGTTAAATTCTGGGAATTAATGCAAATCAAACATTGGTTTGTCCAGCAAACGGCCGTAAGATTAACTTATCATCTTTCAATAAAGTTATCACTTCTTATAATTTGAGGAAAATTTTTTTCTGACCGTGAAACTATTCTCCTGTCCTTATAAAATTTAGGTTACTGAAAAGCAACAAATAAGCTGTGTAGCTAAGATCAAACATTTCATTGACATTTTAGACGGACGGACATTTCATTGACATTTTGCTCAGTATGGCAAAATCACAGACAGTAACCTTTTGAAAGACGACAAGGAATCAGAAAGTTAATAGACAACCTTTAAGCAGCATTTAAATCTCTATAGAAAATAATACTTGCAGTGGGTCTCTTTGTGGCTGTTAAAGACGAGCGTGTGTGTGTCATTCTTTTGGAGCTGGGCGTCTTCTCTCGTGTCTTTCGGGCTGCTGTGGACTTGTGCTAAGTTTGAAAGGTTCACCGAACGAAATGATTCAGAGTTCATCTCCCTCGTGGGCAGTGTTCGAACTATACCGTGTCCTTTGGGGGAGCCCACCTCTTTTTTTTTGGGGGGGGGGGGGGGGGGGGGGTGGAGTTCGTGCACATGCGCATGCCTCAAATAAGGACAGCTACAAGTGTATGCACTATTATACATTATCGACACGAGTGCCTCAAAAAAGGACATATAATGACTTACAAAGATACATAACAGCTACAATATGCCCTATTATACTTTATCGACACAAATTGATAGGTCAGGAAGACAGCCTTGAATGATGTTGCGGTCTCCTCCGTTAATTTAGAATTCACCTCAATTACTTTATTTGCCAGAATCGCCTTTTGCTTAGTCAGTGCCACTTCAATGGCCATCTTGTGTGCAATGCTGTCCCTGTATTTATATATAATTTTTCGCGAATGGTTCTGAGCATTAATCATTAATCCACTCCTCAGACAAGTGCGTGCCAGGTACCTTTTCAGACAGAAGAAGGTTTTTTGCGTCCTTACAAGTTGCAACGAGTGGAAAAAAATGTGGCCCCTTTAAGAGCTGCGCGCTCCCTGTAAACGGTATGCACTCTGTATGATAATGTATACAAGCGCGACTCGAATCCCCCATGTATGCAGGTAATCTCTGTTTGGAAATCATTTTGTTTTAATCTTGTTTGTTTTGTTTTGGTTACGCTGTGGACGGTGGAACATGGGACAGACAATTGCCCGAGTTCGATTGGAGAAATAAAACGAGTCGTTGTTAAATGTCAATCGCCTCCGTGAGTTTTGTCTGGCCTAATTACTTTGTGAGCTATCCATATTTTTCCCCCTCCTGACACAACGCGTTACAAAGTGATGCACCCCAAGCTTCCATCCTTAACACACAGCCATGCATATTGGCTCTTCCAGTCTCTCCACTGCTGGCTGTTCCAGTTTAACGCAAGAGAGGACTCGGAGCAAGAGGGGTTAGGATCCCAGAGATTACTTTTCTTCAGCTTCATGCGTTTTCACAGTGGGCTTGGCTTGAGGTTTACCAGTGCTTGCAGCAGGTGAATCATTCGTGCGTTATCACTACACAATTTCTTAATAATACCAAAATTAATTGAACTACCTTGTTTTCTTTTTGCCCTAGCTATGATGCTATGACTGCATAATGGAAGGACTTTGCGCACGATAAATGGCCTCCAACGTTTATTTTTTTCTACGAACCTATGACATACTAACATGTGGAATTTGCAGCGCAGCACCCCCACACCTTGATGCTGTGACGTCTTTAATCTTTATTGAAGTTAATTAGGTTTTAATCGCCGTCATGCATGAATGAATAATATTTTTGCCATCATAATCACATTACAAAACTGAAATTGCACTTAAAAATATTCACATTGTCAGTATTTTTTGAGACCCCCCAAAATTTCTGATTTCTCGTTTTCAGGGGAGCCCATGTCTTATTAAGGGGAGCCGAGCTCCCCCTAGCTCCCCCGTAGTTCGCACTATGCTCGTGGGGAGAGGCGAATATGAGAAGAAACTTAGCACAGAAAAGAAAAGAAAAATAGAGATGAAAGCTCAGTAAGGAGCCATGAGAACAGGCTGTTCTCTCAGACGCAGTGCTGAGACCAAGTACTGGACGAAGTGCGAAGAAAAAGGGATGAGAACTTCCTGGGTCAGTAATGGATTGACTGGTTCACGCCTCTGTTTGCGCGAACAACCAATGAACATCCGCGATCTGAAGCGGGAAAAAGTTCCTTTGTCTCTGGGGAAACACCCACTCGTGTAACTCATGGTGTTGTCACAATTCAGCAGTTATATTGCAGCAAACTGATAATTCCAGAATAAATACATTTTACAAACATTTCCTATATGTGAATTATCCAGTCACAACAAGATGGTTAAACAGATACCAAGAATGGCAGATATAAATGATAGAAACATGAAGTCACATTAATATGCAAAATTACACATATTTAAAGTTTGATTAACACACAATAAAATTGCAGGTACTCCAATTTGATATGGGAAGACATCTAAGCATAAAAAGGAGATACAGTTAAATACATTTACAATACATTTACGTTCCTTTTTCCTTTCAAGAATTCCTAGCGAGCTGGGCTTTCTTGTCTGTTTCTCCCAGTAGGGTTCATAAAGTTTTATGAACTGCTCATACGTTACAAAATAAAAAATTATAAAATGTCACAGTACATGTTAAATAGTCTAAATGAACTTGTTAACAATATAATTAGAACTAAAAATATATTTAAAAAAAAATTTAAATAAACAATTCCTGTATAAAATTTGGTTTTATATTGTAATGCTATATTGGTCTATGACCGTTTATCACTTTTAAACATCCGTATCACGGTCACTGCCTGGCCTAACGTTAGGTGCGATGTTTGTGGATCGCGTTTCGAGCTTCCACCCTGTCCATCTCTCCCCCCTGCATACCTGTGCCAGCTCCAGGTCAATCTACCATGCCGGAGACGCCGGAGAAGGTGCGGCAAACGCGGAGGCATCGCTGTACGACTCAGATCAGCCCTCTTGCCGATTCGCCATCTGCGGTTCGCCTTGCTTCGACGGGGATCTGAGTTCGCGCGCAGTTTTACTGCTGGCCACTCTTCCCTGGATGGCCCTCTGTGATGGCTGCGCTCTATCATATCCGGATTCCTCTCTGTACCTGCTCGGATTTACAGTCACCCTGGCCGTGGTGGAGCTAATCTTCACAACCTTCGTTCGCTGTGCCGAGAAACACAGCCAGCATCTGTTTCATCGCGGCTGAAGTTCGCTCTCATTAACGCCCGGTCTCTGGTAAACAAAACTTTCATTTTAAATGACTATTTTGCCTCTCAAACCCTCTAAAACTTATGCCGATTTCCTGAACCTGTTCTGCACGTTCTACAGACGTCCAAGAAAATCCCTAGTCCGACGTTCAAATTTTGAACCTCATATCGAGTCACTTCTTAAACTCCCCGCGTTTGTCTGGCCGCGGTGGAGGTTTTGCTACTGTTTTTAAAAACACTCTTCACTGTCGATCTCTACCTACCGGCTCCTACCACAGTTTTGAGTTGCAATTGTTACAATTAGTCCCATTGCCATAGCTCTAATTTATCGTCCTCCTCAGCAAAATAAGGACTTTCTAAGTGAGCTTGCTGCTCTAATGGGTGATCTAGTTATCAAACATGACAAAATATTACTGCTGGGTGATTTCAACATTCATGTTTGCTGTGCTTCCAAACCATATTCAGCTTAATTTCTAAATATGATTGAGTCTTTTGACTTTACTCAGTGGGTTTCTGGTCCAACACATATCCATGGCCACATCCTTGATTTGATTTTAACCCATGGTTTCTCTATTTCGAATATAGAAATCAACAGCACATCTTTCTCTGACCACATGCCTGTACTTTTTACTGTTCCTCTCACTGGACGCACACTTAAAAATCCATCGCTGGCACGTTTAACTCCATTGTCTTAACCAACGCTCTAGTGAAGATTTTTCCACAGCCTATCACGATGTATGTAACTGCCTGGAATCTGTCTCTACCTTGCATAACCTGGATGCTGATGCACATCTTAATCTTTTTAATTTCACCTGCGCAGATATCATGAATTCTGTTGCACCTTTGAGGTACAAAAGTCACAAGCCTGCACCAGTGCCCTGGCACACTGACACTACACGTACCCTTAGACGGGTATGTAGACAGGCGGAGCGCCAATGGAAAAAGGACCATCAGCAGGTTTCGTATGAAATCTTGAAAAAATGCCTATAAGGTGTTTCAGAAAGCTGCAAAGTCTGCAAAATGCAAACATTTTTCTGAACTTATTTCTAATTATTGCCATAAACCGTCTCGGTTACGTACGTAACCCTCGTTCCCTGATGGAGGGAACGGAGACGTTATGTCGACCGACAAATGGGGTCTCACTTGGGAGGCCAATCATCTCTGATTTTAAGAGAAAACGCCAATGAAATTGGCAAGTGGATTAACACACCTGAGCCACTCCCCGTGCCAGCGGGTATAAATAGGGCGACAGGTGCATCCACTCATTAGGTTTTACGCTGAGGAGCCGAGAACGTGTCCCGGCAACAGCGAATGGTTCAAGGTTGTGGCATGGGGACATAACGTCTCCGTTCCCTCCATCAGGGAACGAGGGTTACGTACGTAACCGAGACGTTCCCTATCTGTCGGTCACTACGAGTTATGTCGACCGACAAATGGGGTCCTATGGAAAACGCCATAACCTGAACCTCGTCACAACCCTGAGGCGCTGCAATTGTTGACAAGCCTTGGCGTGCCACAAAAGCTACGCTTAAGGTCGTAACCTTCCCAAAGCCCCAGCGCAAATTCACTGACCTTGGTACCGAAGGGGCCAAAGGGTGAGTACATCGCTGCTGGAGAAGGCCATGCTGCTGTTCCGCCCACATAAAGTAAATGGAAGGGATTTCAACCTTCAGTGAAAGATTGCTTCAAATCTTCCCTATTTGTTCTTTCAGCTGGCAAGACAATGGGGAAGCGAGCCTTTAGGAAAGGTCGCTACGGAGACCACATCCTACCCGTAGGGAGGTGACATGTGGATACCGATATGGACTGACCCAGGGGGCAGTACTACATATGGAAAGGGTCTCTGAGGCAGGTCCTACCTTGGAGTAGGGATGGAACGGCTGCCAGAAGAGACTGACAGAGCGATCTGTCAAGGGAAGACACGGCTTTGCCAAGAGGGAAACCTTACCGTGGAAGAATACACATATGGGATTACCCGTAGGGAACCCAGCCATATGGACACCTAGCCCAGTACAGGGGCTGACCGGCTCCGGGCATGCTAACGCCAGTACTGGGCCTGGCGACAGACTGCTCCGCCAAGTCTGACGCAGAGGGTGCTGGAGGATGCTCAACCAGGGTACGCCAACCGGGGAACTCTACTGGGAGAAAAAGGCGCTCACATCCCCTTGTTAGGGGGAATGGCGCAGCAAGCGAGACACCCAGCCAGCCCTTCCCGCCAATTACCTGTTACCCAACACACGGGAGGAAACTGGCTCTACACGGAGGTTGTAAAACCTCGCAAAGGTGTTAGGTATCGCCCAGCCCGCAGCTCGACAAATATCTGCCAGAGAGGCGCCGTGCGCCAGCGCATAGGAGGAGGCCACACTCCGTGTGGAGTGGGCCCTCACCCCCAGGGGGCACGGCTCGCCTTGGGAATAGTAAGCCAAGGCGATGGCGTCCACTATCCAGTGGGCCAACCTCTGCTTAGAGACAGCCTTCCCCTTCTGCTGACCTGGACCAGGAGCTGCTCAGAGCTTCTGAAGCTCTGGGTGCGGTCCACGTATATGCGAAGCGCTCTTACGGGACACAGCAACGACAAGGCTGGATCTGCCTCCTCCAGGGGCAGCGCTTGCAGGTTCACCACCTGGTCTCGTAAGGGAGTGGTGGGAACCTTGGGCACGTATCCAGGCCGGGGTCTCAGGACAACGTGAGAGTAGGCCGGCCCGAACACAAGGCACTCTTCACTTACCGAAAATGCTTGGAGGTCCCCGACCCTCTTGATGGAAGTGAGCGCGATCAGGAGCGCTGTCTTGAGAAACAGGAACTTCAGCTCAACCGAATCCAGCGGCTCAAAGGGACCCCTCTGAAGTCCCGCCAGGACAATAGAGAGGTCCCAGGAGGGAATCAGGGGTGTCCTAGGAGGATGTAACCTTCTGGCACCCCTCAGGAACCTAACAATCAGGTCATGCCTCCCCAGGGACCGGCCGTCCACTGCATCGTGATGTGCTGCAATGGCAGCCACATACACCTTCAGGGTGGAGGGTGACAGCCCACGCTCCAGCCTACCTTGCAGGAAAGAAAGCACGACTCTGACCGGGCATCTCCGGGGGTCTTCTCGGTGAGAAGAACACCAATTCGTGAACAGACTCCACTTCAGAGCATAGGCCTGCCTCGTAGAAGGGGCCAGGACCCTGAGGCTGTCCAGGACCCTGAGGCTGCCTGCCCGTTGCATGTCGCGCCCCAGCCCGAGTTGGAGGCATCTGTTGTGACAACAACGTGCCGGGACACTTGTTCTAAGGGCACGCCGGCCCGTAGAAAGGCAAGGTCCGACCAAGGACTGAATAGGCGGCGACACATCAGTGTGATGGTGACACGATGTGTACCGCGGCGCCATGCCCATCTCGGGACTCGGGAGTGTAACCAGTGCTGAAGTGGTCTCATATGAAGCAACCCGAGCGGCGTGACTGCGGCTGCGGATGCCATATGCCCCAGGAGCCTCTGAAAGTGTTTCAGCGGTACCACTGTCCTGCCTCTGAAGGAACTCAGGCAGTTCAGCACTGAGTGGGCACGCTCGCTGGTGTGACGTGCCGTCATACTCACCGAGTCTAACTCCATACCGAGATAAGAGATTCTCTGCACAGGGGAGAGCTTGCTCTTCTCCCGGTTGACCTGAAGCCCCAACTGACTGAGGTGCCGAAGCACGAAGTCCCTGTGATCGCACAACTCTTCTCGGGACCGGGCCATAATGAGCCAGTCGTCGAGATAGTTGAGGATCCTGATGCCCACTTCCCAATGTGGGGCAAGGGCGCCCTCCGCGACCTTCGTGAAGACACGGGGGGACAGGGAGAGCCCGAAGGGGAGGACCTTGTACTGCCATGCCTGACCCTCGAAAGCAAAGCGCAGGAACGGTCTGTGACGAGGGAGGATAGAGACATGAAAGTACGCGTCTTTCAGGTCGATCGCTGCAAACCAGTCCTGGGGCTGGACGCATTTGATAATGCGTTTCTGCATCAACATCCTGAACGGGAGCTTGTGTAGGGCCCGATTCAAGACTCGCAGATCCAGGATAGGTCGAAGGCCACCGCTCTTCTTGGGCACGATGAAGTAAGGGCTGTAAAACCCCGTCCTCATCTCGGCTGGAGGGACCGGCTCGATTGCATCCTTCGCCAGGAGGACAGCAATCTCCTCGCGCAAGACAGGGGCGTCCTGGACTGCCACCGAAGTCTCGAGCACGCCATTGAACTTGGGGGGTCGCCGGGCGAATTGAATCGCATAGCCGAGTCGAACCGTCCGGATGAGCCAGCGTGACGGGTTGGGCAGCGCAAGCCACGCTCCCAGATACCGTACAAGTGGCACCAAAGGGACAGTCGACATACCCGCAGTGGTGCAGCGATGGGGAGTCGTGCCGGAAGGCCCAGAAGGCACTGCGTCCTGGGTCATCGCAACCACACTCCCCGTGTTCCCGGAGGAACTGGCCAGAGACGCGTGGAGAGGCGTTGCGTCTCCGAACCGCGACCTCTTGGCCGCTGGCGAAAGGGGGCGTCGTGGGTGAGAGTGAGGAAGCTGTGCGTCGCTCATTGTCAACCCACGAGCCTTGCAACTCGGAGGAAGGAGAATTTGCTCTTTTATTGAAAATAAAAGTGTCCGGCCAGTGGCGGAACAGAACAAAACAGAAACTGAAGATTCTCCGCCCGGCCCTCCTCCGGGGGAAGGAGTGGCGCTGTCTTTGCCATCTCCTGAAGAGCAGTTCTCCGCATCTCCGAGTTGCCCGTGTCAGGGCCACTTGGTCGACTTCTTGGAGGACTTCGCAGCCGGGAGTGACACGGGGGGCGCCGCTCTCCTGCGCGGGGCTCGACGCGCCGGCCTCGAAGAACTCTCAGCACGGGGCGGAGCTGGCGTAGAAGACGCAGGGGGGCGCCCACGGCGACGAGCAGGCTGAGGCGCTACCCGCGACGGAACGGTGGCAGCCGGAGAGACACGTCGGGGCAGGATGTGCTGGATGGCCTCAGTCTGCTTCTGTACCGCCGAGAACTGCTGGGCAAAGTCCTCGACAGTGTCGCCGAACAGGCCTGCCTGGGAGATGGGGGCTTTGTCCATGTCCCTCATCTCAGCCAGGTTCAGCCAGAGATGCCGCTCCTGGACCACCAGCGTGGACATCGCCTTCCCGAGGGACCGCGCCGTGACCTTCGTTGCCCGTAAGGCGAAGTCAGTCGCCGTGCGCAGCTCCTGCATCAACCCCGGGTCGGTACCACCCTCGTGCATAGCTTTGAGTGCCTTGGCTTGGTGTACCTGCAGGATAGCCATGGCATGCAGGGCAGAGGCAGCTTGGCCCGCAGCACTGTAAGCCTTGGCTGCGAGTGCGGCCGTCAGCTTACAGGCCTTGGACGGGAGACGCAGACGATTCCTCCAAGTGGCGGCGTTTTGTGGGCACAAGTGCACCGCAACCGCCCTCTCCACCTGGGGAACCTCCACGTACCCCCTGGCTGCCCCGCCATCGAGGGTGGTGAGGATGGAAGAGGGAGAAGAGCGGCTTCTGGCCGTGAAAGGGGCCGTCCACGACTTCGTCACCTCTTCATGCACCTCCGGGAAGAAAGGCACCGGAGCAGAACGAGGTTGTGAGCCGCGTCCCGCGCCGAGAAACCAATCATCCAGCCGTGAGGGCTCGGGACTGGGCGGTGTAGTCACCTCCAGTCCGATACTCACGGCTGCCCGGGCAAGCATGGCCGACAACTCCAAGTCCGATTCGGCAGCAGCGACAACACCCGAGGGGGGCAGCCCCGCCGAACCTTCATCCTCAGAGGTCGATAACCCATCCCCCGATGCAGCAATCGACATCTGGTCTTCGGGCGGCGCACCGAAAGACATGCTGGGACCGCTGTGAGACGGCCCAGCAGAATCAATCGGCAGCTGCACGGGACAGTCGCTGCGTGAGGAGTGAGAGGTCCGTGGGGCGTGGCCCGGCGGAGAAGCTCTCACTGTGATCCTCAGATCTCCCAGAGCGCCAGCCGGTGGCCCTCTGCTCGAGCCAGAGAGACCGGGACGGGTGGCGACAGAGGGGTCTGCTGCACTCCCCTTGAGGAGTGAGAGACGCGATCGCAGCGCTGCCATGTTCATACGCCCACAGTAGACGCATGAATCATCCACGAGCGCAGCCTCAGCGTGTTGGACGCCCAGACACTGCAGACAACGCTCGTGACCGTCAACCGAAGACAGGAAACGACCGCATCCAGAAGGACACGGACGAAACGGCATCTTGAAAAAGACGCGAATCGTCCGTGATTTGCTCTTTTAGAACTGTCTCTTTTAGCCGAAGCGCCCAGGGGAATCGCCAACTCGCAGGGACACCGCTGTAATGCGCCGTCACACCGACCAGGAACAGTTTTAAAACAAAACAAAGATGATGGCTTTGTAGAGGTTTCTTCATCCACTACTCGGCTCCGAAGCAAAAATCTAATGAGTGGATGCACCTGTCGCCCTATTTATACCCGCTGGCACGGGGAGTGGCTCAGGTGTGTTAATCCACTTGCCAATTTCATTGGCGTTTTCTCTTAAAATCAGAGATGATTGGCCTCCCAAGTGAGACCCCATTTGTCGGTCGACATAACTCGTAGTGACCGACAGATAGGGAACTTAAGTTCTCTTTGCTACTATTAACTCTGTTTTAAATCCCTCTGTGCATCCCATCTTAGAGCTGCCGATTGACCTGGACACATGTAAAGAAATTGTTGGTCACTTAAAACCCACTATCTGTCCACAGGATATTATTCCACTTTCAACACAGTTGGACCGGGCCTGTTACTTTTAAGTGCAATGTGTTACAAAAAAAAAAGTTTAAACAGCAAAAACCAATTCAATTATCAAAATATTAAGTGATTTATTCGTGCGAGTGATGAATAGGGTCATGTTTACCATTCCAAAAGGGTGAACCTGATTACACGTCTGGAGCATTTGTATAATGTGAACAGCTCAGAGTAGTGTCCGGTTTAAAGTCACTGTATGACCACACCCCAATGTTCATAAACAAAGCTTCAAATACTTTCACTGTGCTGAGCCAGGGCTCTCCAAACTCGGTCACATTTCATGGTTAGACATTTATTGATTTAGCTTTTGCAATTAGTTAAAATATTCATATTCTAACAAACAAAGGTAATTACTTCCACTTTTGAAAGTCATTATGTATTACTAGTATACAATTAATTTATGCAAATAAATATATTTTGCACACAAAATGAGATAAGAGAGAAACTCCTATTCTCCATATGATTAGCTATAGGAGGAAGTAGCTGAATGACAAATCATTCTGCCTCTTAACATCTCTTATTGTAAGCCATATGTATAATAAAAGTAAAGGTAAGTGATAGGATGTTTTATTTTTGGATAAACATTTTACTAATAAATACAATTCATTTTTGTTTATTAAAGCTATATGAGATCATGTTTGATATAAATGATCATCCAAGACATCAGGATGGCCGATATAAAGCGAATATATATATAAATGAATTTTATTAACAATAAAAGTGTAAAATAAATATACTTTAGATGATAACTTCCTGATTCTGTAATTCTATTTCAGTATTTTTCTCAAATAAAGAAATTATTAAAAATATAGAAACAAAGAAAGTAAACATTGGTAATCTGGAAAGTTTGTGGAGATGGTCCTCACTGCAGAACACAAGATCCTGATAATGTCCGGGTTTCAGACACACTGTCTGTTTAAATCTAGATTAAAAACGCACCTCTTTGGCCAAGCGTTCAAATAATGCATCTTATAATTTTGGACTGCAGTTATATCTGAACAAATGAGTATTATCATTTTTTAGCTTGGAATAAACTAATTAATTTTACTTGGCTTGAACAGCAGATATGCTAATGATGTCTCTGTTTCTGCTGGGATCTTCATCCCGTGGTAATAAGGATTTACACAAGCTCCAGTCTGGATCCAGAACACCTGAGAAGAGATGATGCTGACCCTCAAGAGGACTGCAGATGATGCTAACCCAGAAACAACATACAGAACTAACACATTTTGCTATAAGTTTGATTGCATAATTGCTGTTAATAGTGTTAATCGTCTGTTTGTTTATGTCTTCTATTGATTCTTCTGATTTTTCTACCGTATGCACATAAACTGACAGTCATCACTGAAAAGCTACTACTAAATATTTTAGAAACTTAATTTTCTGTAAAATTGCTTTGCAATGATTTGAATCGTAAAAAGCGCCATACAAATATCTTGAATTGAAATGTGCTCTGGTGCTCTCATTCTCAGTGCCATCAAAATAAAAGTCCCGCCTCGAACACATCAGCCAAGCAGAATAACTTATCAGCTGATGCCGATATTTGAAAAATTGGCCTTGGTGATATATCGGTCGATCACTACAGGTAATCTGGGGAAAATCATTGTTTAATTTACAGCATCATTTACTCTTACCAGACTCGTGCAGGATTCTTGCTCTATGTCTGGTCCACCCTTTTTCTGGCTGTGGTGCCTCCATTGTCCTAACACTCTTCAGCAACCTGTCAAGATCTTTATATGGTGGCCACCAGGAGTAGCCATCTGCATACCAGGACTTGGCAGCTGGTCCAGTCGTCCCTTCTCCCTCAAACTCCACGATTAGGTACATTTTATTTTTTTTGCAAGCCTGAAACCCGTATTTTTTATTAACTCTTAAATGAAACTTAATTTTGAACAATGTATTTGAAATGCATGAACTATGAAACAAAAAACTCCGTATGTAGAAGAGGAATTGAAACGAATTGATTGTGATAGGGGACAAGAAAAATTTTGCTCTCTATTTCCTCAAACTTGCAGAAATCAACTGTTGTTGAGAGGTCATCCACTAAATCAATGCCAAGTGTAGAGGATGGCAGTGGATAGTCAAACAAGGATTCCTGGTGGTTGAAGGTATTGTAAGTAACATAAATTTCATCCCTTAATGAAATGATGTTTTGCAGCTTAGCAACTTTGCCGGCAATGCAAACGTGACTGTTTGCCTTATCCAATTTCAGAGTGTGTTGGCTTGTTCTCAACTCTTTATATTGTGCATCATGGAAGGATGCAGGATGCAGGAAGAGGACCAGTCGCATGTGGTTTTTTGAGCAGATGTGGCCTGGTTTTGTGAGTTTTTTTTTTTTGCAGCATCTTTGCATTTCTGAGAGTCTTTTTATTATTTGACTCAGAGGGCATGTTGGTTTCTTCCGAAGTCTTTTGAGTTTGTTTAGGTGATTCTCATACTTGAAAGCACTGAAGTTGTCAAGGACACTATGCTTTTTTGCATCATCTGCAAGATGTACAAGGCAGTGTGCATTGTAGGACAAGAATTGTGGACCATACAGTTGACCAAAGTGAGAGACAACGAGCACCAGTAAGTCATTGGCATAATCACAGTAGTCTTCAATCAAACTGTTGCTGCACAGGATGAAGATTCCCTCAAAAAGTAGCAATATATTTTTGTACACCTGTGTGTTAAGGAGATCTTTCATCATGACAGGTCCGGTATACAGTAAAAACTGCCTAAACTCTGTTGCCTTCCACCTATCAATTTCTCTCAGTGCCCTTGGTTTCATTGCAAACTCCATGGGCACACTTCTCCGAGCATTTAACAGTCTTTCTGAAAATGTGTTTATTTGAAATCCTGACAGCCTACAAGTCAGAGGACCCATCTTCAGCCACAAGAGAAGAAGCTGTCTCATGATGGTGCATGTGGTCGAGGGGGAAACCAAAGACCATGTTTAGGGATGTTTCTTCAAGAGGTGATGGACCGTGATGATGATCAGCATCTGTCTTATTTCTGAAGCTCTCATTAGTTCTTAAAGGCATGTCAGTTTTTGGAAATGTCATTCTGTTTTCTAGGTAAAAACCATCCTGTGTGCATTTTTCACATCCGTGATAGCCTGTGTGACCTTTAACATTTTTCAGGAATGCATGGGCAGGTGCATCACAGACCATCGAAGAGAAATTGAACATCACTCCATCGAATTCAAATCCTTTAGCTAATTCATTTACTTCAGAGATGAATTATTGAAGGTACTCAGCTAGGGATGTAGGTTTACTTGTGCCACAAAATAAACCTATTGTCACTGGTTCCTCTTGTTTGATGTTTTGCAGTGTCCCTAGCATGGGCCAGAACTGTGTTGCTGAACTCTTATAGAGTGGCAAACCATCAATGCTGACCTGAAGCTCAAAACGTGTGAATGTTGCGCAGAATGTCAACAAATGTTGAGCAATGAATTCAATGCCACATGTGTAATTTTGTGTTCAGTAGCCCAGGATGCCAAATCATCATCTAATAAATTTGGATCTGATTCTGATTCTGTGTCTGATTCACTGTCATCAGGAACACATCTTCAGTCTCATCAACATGAGAGAGACAGTCCATGAATGTATCTTCATCATCATTTTGACCTTGAATGGTTTTACTGTGCATCCAACCCAATTCTTTCCCCCAAGTTGTTGCCTGTATTGTCTGCAGTTGCTGATCCACCTTGTCCTTTGCTTTCCGTCTCAGTGTCCAATAGGATGGTTCATTTGAAGCCATAGTATTAAGACCTTAATACAAACAACCCTATTTTTTGTTGTTTGTTTACTGGCCTACCAAGTCATATGCATTAACATAATGTACATACCTTTAGTTGGTTGACAGAGGGTAATGGATAACTTTCTGTAGTCAAATTAAACAAAGGACATAGTTAAATGCTGAAATTTTAAATAACTAATAACAAATCTAAATTTTCAGTTGAACTGATGCATTTTGTGTATGACATCACAGTACCATGAGAGCAATAAGACTTCATATACTTTTGAATCGCTTTCACGATAATTTGTCATAATTTAAGCGGTACTGCGCAGACCAATTAAAGTTGAACATATCTGAAGTGTAAACTCTCACGGTCAGTTCTGGGTCTTGTGCAGTAATATGATGAGCAGGTGTTTAGTGTCATCACCTTACATTATTGAAATGCTATATTGACCTGGTTTCAGGTTTAAAACTGGGAAAGAAGAAATTAAGGGTCATTAATGTTGTGAAGCTGCATAACATCTGTTCAGATGAACATGTGTGTAGTCTGTTTCCTCCTGAGGTTTCTATCTTGAGTTAAATATCTAAAAATGAGTGTCTTTTTAACCATTCTCAATAGATACTGAAACCATTTTAATGGTGCTTTTAAATAAAATATTAAATGTAATATGTGAGGTAAGCCATGGCTGGGTGAACATTCCACATTTTTAATATATGCTGTGAAGGTAAAGAACTACATGAACTGAAGCCATGAATCAGCCCTTAATTATAAAAAACGGGGTGATCAATTAGGTCAACACTGATCCAACAGCCCTGTCTGTAGTTAACCACAAATAGCAGGTTCAGCGGTGCTTGAGAAGGCTTGAAGCTGAACTTTCCAGGAAGTTATATAGTTATGTAGACAGGTAAGTGTTGGTGTGACTAATTATTGAGTAGTCTATTGCTCATAATTATGCTGTAGTTAATTTATAGGCAGGATGTACAGTAATTGCATAATATATATATATATATATATATATATATATATATATATATATATATATATATGTTTACATTTAATCGTTAAGTACAATCACTAATCTTGTAATGTTGAACACTTAAAACCTACAAGTAGTCAATGATCTCACACGCGTTTATCTCCATTAACAGGGATAGTTGGACAAACCGATTTAAAAGTGCATGATGGATTACGTGGTTAAAACCCTTTTTTGTGCTTTTGTTCTCGTTTGTTTCCAGTAAAGTATTTCACCTTTTGTCTGTTCATTTAGAGCAATATTAATGTTAACGTAAAGCGCACAGTGTAATTCTGTGCACATAAGTAAAGAAAAAGTGTTTGTGTCTCCTTGAAAACATCAATGGAATATAATACATTTAATAAATAAATGTATGTCTACAAAATAATGTGATGTTTGCTTTTAAACATGCTAAATACGTTCTTGTACAAAGAACAAATCACAGAATATGGATTTTAAATGATTGTTATTTCTTCAAGTATTTCCCTTTAAATTAATCAAGTATAGCAGCTTCCCGTTCTCGACGGACATGCCGGCATATTTCGGGTGATAAAGATACGTTGTATAGATGTCATTTAGAGGTAGGGAAGACGTTTCATTTAACAGCTCAAACAGACGATCTACAGACGATCAATACGACTATAAAAAAGGAATCCGAGGTTTATCAGATGATGCACTCTTCAGCTATCTGGGGTTAAAAATAAATAAATAAAATAGAAATAATGTGTATTTCTGTGTGATTAATTTTGAGTCCTGATAAATTAAATCATTATGATCAATGTATCACTTATTCTATAGTTAAAACATCGATGCTTTTGAGTTTGAATATTTAACAAAGCATGCAAACAAACAGCCGCTTTTATCATGTGCGTGTGTGATCGCGCATGTTCCAGTGATTTATTTCTTATTAGTTTTCTGATAACTTCTCTTTGTTGGTGAAATGATGAGGTTGCATGACGTTGTTCATGAGGACGTAAAGTGCGTGTTTTAGTGACGCGGAGCAGAGCTTCTGGCCCTGACTGTGGAAACCCAACGCTATTCTGTCCGGCTTTAAAACCTGGCCCGACAGTGGAAATGCGGCTACTGCCTTAGGCAGTGTGACAGTGGTTGGTGGGTGGCACCTCTGGGGACCACTGCAACTCCGAGATCCCCTGTCGATTAGCCTGGGGCTGTGATATCCCCAGTTACTATGTGCAGCCGCGAGGAGGGCTGACAGGAGTCTTAGTGATGGAGACGCTGTGCACTGGAAGGGGTCTTTAAATAGTCTTAATTCATCCAAGGATGCATTTTTCTGCAGGTGGATAAAGGTGGCCAGTGTAAATGGGGCTGTTCTTCAGCACCCTGGCATCGTGCACACACCCAGGATACCTGACAAAGATGTCGATGAACTTCCCCTTGTGGTCAGTGATGGCCTGCAGCTGGACTGAGTGGAACAGGTTTCTGTTGAAGTAGCATGGGGCTTCACTTGCTGTGGCTTGATCCGGATGTGGCATCCGTCTATTGCACCAGCCACCATGCAAAAAGCTGAGCAAAAACCTGCCCCCACTTCCTCCAGGTCGTCCAGGGTCGGGAATACAAAATACTGACCACTTCCCTGCTGATTCTGTGCACAATGTCATGCACTGTGGCCTTTGGGATGTCGAAGGCCAGAGATACAACCCGATATGATGCTGCATGAGCCAGCCAGTACAGGAACACCAGCACCTCAATATCCTTTTCTGAGCCATGGTCAGAGTCTGACTTTAAAGCAGCGATGATGGACATGATGGACTGTCGTGAAAGCCGGAGGCTGGGGAGATGGTCAGATCCATCTTCGAAGTATAGTCGAAGGACTGGCACAGCAGCATTCAGGTGGCAGTAGGTTATAGGGCTCACATGTATTTACTTTTTTTAGAATATTATGTATATATTATTTATTTTGTATATATTATGTATATATTGTATATATTTGTAATATTTATTTAGCGTATGTATATATTGTATTCATTCTCTTTTTTCTCTTTCTTGCGCTCTCTCTCTCTCTCTCTCTCTATATATATATATGTATGCATTAATTCAAGTTTATTCATTTTTTCATTTGTCTTGTTTGTTCTGTGTATTTTTAATTATTCATAACAATAAACTACTTAATTTCGTTGATCTAAATCAACCTCTGTCACGGTGTTCATAGACATCTCTTATTCTGAGGTAAAATTTGCAAGCTAAATAGGTGATTATACTTACGTTATTTTATAAACATTGTATAAGCTGTTGACGAAGGCGTGATCTACGAGCAGCTGACCTATTCCTCCTCTGAGCTGTTGGTCCTATCAACGTTAAAACGCAGATGAAAGCCGTAATTACAACTACAATAATTAATATTAATTAATTAAACAATCCACTATATGCACGGAGCGTTCTTTGGAACTTCCGCATTAAGATAAGTCAGCCCGTGAACTTCCGGTGGAACATCATTTGATGTTGTGGTACTTTTAGGTTAGTGGGCGGCACCTTCAAATCCAACTCCTTGAGACTCTAGTGGTTTATAGATACAGTTTGAACTATAACTTATTTATTTAATTTATTATTTATTCAATATCTACGTGAAAATAAAGTAATAACTTAGGTTAACGGAAATGAAAAAGGCATTTAAATTTCAGTGCTGTGAGGGAACGTCAGCTGAGCACTGTTGTGTCCCTCAGTGTTCGTCCTCAGCGAAATTCAACTCAGTTATAAGTTTTCATACTTTCCCTTCAGACGTACAACAGCGAAAGAAATGGATAATAAATATAAAAAGAGACAATTTTATTATATCTCACCATACACGCGTGTGTAGTCGGCACTTTGTGCCAGAAGAGCTCAAGGAGCCTGCTGAAGTCGGAGGGAGGCGAAGGCTGAAAGTCTGGTGCCGTACCTGTACTGTTCCCTTGGAATAATTACTCTCTTGGAGAAAGAAGGCTTGGAGTTTGGGAAAGGAGAACGAGACCAGAGAGTATGGAAACTGGGGAATATTATGAACGTATATCTACCAACGACCACGATTACAGCGCAGCACCGCAGCCCGCGTTTGTTGACTTGGTTCTGGAAGAAAACGAAAGGCTTCGCGAAGAAATCGACCATGTGAGGCAGCAGATGGAACAGATGTCACTCAAACAGCGTTTTGGGCTTCAGCGATTTACCGGTTCTGACAGTGACATCCGTTTCTATACCAGGTATGTAGACATATTTAATTTAATAAAAACGCATTATACTTTAAGAACACTTTAAATATCTTGCATTTAAAGACTGATATTATACAGTGATCATACTATCTTTACTAATTACATTTAAAAATAAAATATTATTTAATATTAAAACACTTTATAGGCTTAATGTGCATCGTGCATTAAAGAAGTACTCCAAATAAAGTTTAATTGTAATATTTATATCCTAAACTTCAAGCATTATGTCAGTAAATATCGATTTTTAGTATACTTAGTATGAAATAAATTATTTTAAAAACATTTTGGTTTAGGTTTTTTTTGCACTACGGTGTCCAAACCACAAACATTGAAGCTTAAATATAAATAGACCAGTGCAAGTCACTTCCTACTTCAGGTTCACCTCTGACCTGGTGTGTATAAATGTAATAATATGTATGGTGCTATATGCAAGAAATGTCAATGCTTTGACATTTTCACTATTTACAGGTTTTCATCTTATGATCATCTGATGCGGTTTTGGCAGGTTATTGAACCATCACTGAGATTCATGGTTCGAGTAACCAGAGCAGGAACTGCAAACATTGAATCTGAAAAGCAAAGTGCTTCCATGGTAAGTCTGTTGTCTGTGCTATTATGACCAAACTCTCCGGCTACAGAATTTATGCATCCTATCATTTACTTGTTCAAAACATGGTTGGACTTTTACTTTCTGAAGCCAGGATGTTCACATTATGACCAACACTAGTACTTTTAGAATTTAATGTAGAATGAATGGAAATAAATTCCACACCATCAGATGTCTGTTGTTGTAACTGTACTGTACACCTACTAGTTTTGACAATTACATATACAATTTAATACAATTTTGTTATGATCTGTCAGTCCTTACAGGCAATAGATGAACTGTTCCTCTTCCTGAACTACCTTGCCCTTGGTCTGAAGCAGAGGGACCTAACTGAGCGGTATGGGGTGCATCAATCTACTGTAAGCAGAATCATTCTGACCTGGAGCAATTTCCTGTTCTCTGTTCTTGGTTCACAATGCATTTGGATGACTCAAGACAAAATTAAGGAACACTTGCCATCAGAGTTTGAAGACTACCCAGACACCACCACAATTCTGGACTGCACAGAGCTCCGGTGTCAAACACCCTCCTCCCCTTTACTTCAGAGTGAGGTATACTCAAACTATAAGTCCCACTGTACCCTGAAGGGTATGATTGGCATGGCCCCCCATGGCGCTGTAACCTTTGTTTCCTCCCTTTTTGCCGGCTCAGTAAGTGACAAACAGATCTTTGTAGAGTCAGGTATTCTTACTCTGCTTAGGCCAGATATGGCAATTATGGTCGACAGAGGCTTCCTTGTGGATGACTGTGTGCCCTGTAAGGTGTACAGGCCTGCATTCCTCGCTGGGAGACCTCAGATGCCAAAGCACGAGGTCAGGGAGACCCAATCTATTGCACATCTCAGAGTGCACATTGAGCGCCTAATTCGTAGACTTAAGGAATTTAAATTCTTTGATACGGTCATCCCCTTAAACATGTTTGGGAGCATAAATCAGCTTTATGCAGTTGCATGCCTACTGTTAAATTATCAGAGTGGGCCACTTGTAAAAGCTTGGGCTAAGTAAAAGTGCCTCTTGTTTTTATCCTCTCTTAATCCTTGTAAATATATCTTAAACATGCCTCTAGATTTCTTCTCTGTATATATCATTCATCTCATAGTTTAAAGTTTAAACTTAAAATCTATTCACAAAAAATCTGATTAACTGTAATAATTACTTTTGTTGTTTTTACATTATTTCTATGTTTTGTACTCTTTGTTAATTGTATTTAACTTTTCAATATTTGTTAACTAATGAAGTATAAATTCAGAACACACAAACAAATAACATGTTTATTAAAATACATAATTTAATCAGTTAACAACAGATCCTGTACATTTGTGGAAACAATTAAAAATAAAGCATGGGGCAAAAAATATGTACAAATTGATGGAAACTGATTGAATGGCTTGAAACGTTTCAAGCCAAAAGTGTTGGAAGATAAAAGTAAAAGTAAAAGTAATCAACCTTTTGCTTCATTGTTTTAATGACTCCCTCATCTCTGTATATTCTTTGTATGAACATGTCGTCTTCAGTAAACACAACAAAATCACACCACTTCATCCCGGAAATGAACAGTTGGCCCTGCACCTGCCAGTAGTAAGTGTGAGACTGTTTGAGCTGTAGCACTCCACCAGAGACCCTAAGGTAGGCACAGTCCACATAGCTTCTCAAATTTGGGCACTTCACTTCTACCAGTCCAAACACAGGATCAGCTTTAGGGTCGTACACCAACCCATCTGGTGATGAGCCAAGCCAAGGTGCATCGGGGTGGATGATAAAACCACAAGGGTAGTGATTTACCTCCTGAATGCAGCAGTATTCCTCAATAGCTTTGGGCTCCATCTGAAGGCCCCGCTTCATTTCTGCAGACTGATAGCCTGACTTCAAAATTCTCACCGCTAGACTCGCCGCTGAGGACTGCCCTCTCACATGGCAAACTTCTCTAGACATAAATTGATACACATAAAAATAACTTTAGTATTTATATTAGATGACAATAAATGAGTATTAAGAAATGAGTATAAATGAGAAAACAAAATGTGCTGAATGTGCCAGTATAATTTACAGTTACCTGAATCTAGAGGAGGTTAGACGTGGCTTTCTCAATAAATGCCATTCCCTCATTGTGCTTTGTTGTCTTGTGCCCATCTCAGTTTCGTGTGCCATGACTTCTGTTGTTGCTAGAGAAGTCATGTGCATCTGCTGATGGTGAGTCAACACAAAACAGCACTCTGAGGGACCTAGACAGTAGCCATCCAGAGGTAAGTATGGTCGTGGTGGTGCAGTGCTATGTGGACAGGTCTTTGGTGGGCTCCATGCTGGAAGTTGATAGGACAGTAAACTCCCTTCTTGGACTTTTCCAAAAGCGCTGTCAACTAAAGGCACATCCCCTGAAATACCCATAGTGGCTATTAAAGGAGCAGATTCTTTCGACATGCCTTCGTAAATATCCTTCACCCGTAGAACTGATATGTCTGGAAGGCAACAGGTCAGGTTACAGGCAGCTTTATACAGGTTGCTCCTGAAAACACATAAAAGACATGCACACAGTGTTAATTAAAGGTTCATGTAATGTGTAGATTACAGTGATCATAAACAAGTCTGAAAAAAAGTATTTTACAGTTTAATACATATTTTCAACACATGCATGTAGTAAAACAACTTCCCATTTCTACACCTTACCTGATGCCTTCTGCCAATCTTCTCTCCTTGGGCCTAGCTGACAATACCACCATTTCATTTGTTGGACCAGGCTTAAAGCCCTGTAAATGAATGTTGTATAAGAACTTATTTGTGCTGTATTTAGTTTACTTTAGCTCCATGATTTACCTATTTTCATAAGAAAAGATTCTGCACTATCTGTGTTATTGGAAGTTGATGTGAGAACAAGAACAAAACTTAACAAAGAAGATGTAGGATTATATTATAATGTGTAAATTAACAATTAATTGTGATAGTGTTGAGCAGCATCACCTGGGTCCTGGGTTTGTGCCATTGCTGCTCAGACCCTGTGCAGCTGTGAGTCGGGGGGACAGCTGCCGCTCCCTGTTGGCTGTAATGTGCTGTTTGGAAGAGCAATGCTGCAATGTGATTACATAGAGCAAGCCCTGCCACACATGAGCACTGACAGGCCATCAGCTCAACAGGTTTAGTGTGTTTGAGGACAACCTGTAAGCGAAAAAGATATCAATAGTATATTTTCTGTGTTTTAGGATTCAGGCAATCATAGTCACTAATTACTGGAATAAATAATCATTAGTTGAATTATGTTGGTTTGCACTGTATCTAGTGTTTGAATCTTCCTTGGGCTACAGTGTCAAATGTTGGCAAGCTAACTAACTCTACTCTCTGGGAATCTTAATAGGCCGTATTTGTAATAAATTACTGTGTATATACTTGTTAGAATAAACAGTGTGCAGTTGATATAGTGGTACAGGGAACTATTGTCCTGACAGCAACAGTTATGCTGTAAGCCTTTTTAAACTCCAAACATTGGTCTATTACAATCATTATCTGCATAATTTTATATTTATATATATATATATATTTTTTTTTTTTTTTTTTTTTCATTGAATACCTAGAGAGCAGACACTGCCTTATTACATTTTATTACATTGAATCTGATCTCATTCCCCTACACTCAAGTTGTGTGGTCTCTCATTTTTCCTCATAGACCTGAAGCATCTTGCCCTCACAGAAACCTCTCCTGCCTCGTTCTTGTCAGAAACTGAGAAACAAAACAATTACAACACTAGGAATATCAATACACATGCACTTGGATTTTTCCGCAGCAGTGGAAACATCTTATACTGTCTGCTGTTATTTATAGTCATACAGATAAGAGAACATCATTCAAAAGGGAAAATCTGTAACCTGTGGCATTTCAAGCGTTTAATAAAAATGCATGCGTCTTGCGGAAGAACATTGTAGCCGGAGCTACTTCTCTATGTTTATGTCTATGGCGAGTCACGCAGGGATGTCCATACATAGTGATACAAGCCGACTGGTCTAAAATAGTCCCAATATAAACACTATTATAGGTGTATAACGTAGTGATTCAGGATAAGACAAAAACACGGTTTAGAAAATCGATTCATGATGTATTCGCTCATATAAATTGTGTAAATTTTGAAAATAAAAAAAAGTTACAGACAGCAGCTAAATAACATTGTGGTATTTTAAAGTTTAATGATATATCAACATACTAGTGTATATGTCGAGCCTGGTAATCACGGGAGAGTACCTAGACACGTAATTGTAAATTTAAATGCTGACAACTAACGTTAAAAACGCGTTAACTGTTTGGATGTTTGCTAGCGATCCTATCTCGTAAACAACATCATAACAGCAGTCTTAATAATCGATAACTTCCCAGCTAACACAGTTACGTTGTGACGACGTAACTGGACCAGACCATATTCTTTGCAGCGACATCCCAAATAACGTTCCAGCGACGTAACTTTGTGATTCCCATATCCGTCGTGGCGACGTTATAGTGGAACGTCGCTGGAACGTGAGGAGTACGTCCCAGCGACCAAACTGCCACGTTATGAGAACGTTACTATAAAATACCATATTGGTCGCAGCGACGTACCATATAACGTTCCATTGACGTAACTTTGTGATTCCCATATCCGTCGTGGCGACGTTATAGTGGAACGTCGCTGGAACGTGATGATTACGTCCCAACGACCAAACTGTCACGTTATGAGGACGTTCTTATAAAATACCATATTGGTCTCAGCGACGTACCACATAACGTTCCAGTGACGTAACTTTGTGATTCCCATATCCGTCGTGGCGACGTTATAGTGGAACGCCGCTGGAACGTGATGAGTATGTCCTGACGACCAAACTGTCACGTTATGAGGACGTGACATTACAGGATCATATTGGTAATTCATATTTTCACCTCACCATTACCTTGAAATACATAAAGAACTAATAAACTGAATCCATCTCTGGTGCAAAAAATAAACCTTATGAAATCTAATTATAGGGGATTCATAGTTAATACATTAATTACATACATGCAATGCAAACAAATACAAAAACATTACATTCTAATATAAAATATACAAAAACACACTGCATTCATTCACAAATCAATATTTATTCAGCACTACTTTGTACAAATAGGAAGCCAAAACATTTTGAACATCGCACCTGTTCTTTAAACATGCAAAATGTTACTAAGTTATGAGCACAGAAAACTAAACACATCAATTCATAGATTACACAATATAAACAATAGAAAATTTTTGTCTTAAAGATGGGGAGATGGTTAATGACGTTATTAGTGAAAATTAAAAATAATTATCAGTAAACCTATTGATACAACATAATTTAGTGCAACAAAAAATACATGATAAATAGATATGAAACAATTCAGCAGATACTGCACCGAGATACTGCACAAAGTAAAACTGTGAGCGTCGTATAAGAGGCTCCTGGTATAAATGTCTGATGGTGATGTGCTTTAATTACATGACATGCAGGAAAAAATTTAGGCTAATTCATGCGCACGATTTTCTATTTCATTCCCTCGATTTCGTGTACACTATTTATACATCAAGAGAACGAATTAGTAAATTGTGCATACGATTTAGCAAATCAATGAAATGTAAAAGTAATCGTGCACGTTTAGTACATAGAGGGAACGAATTAGTAAATCATGGACATGATTTCTTTCTTTTTCTTGCATGTCATGATCAGGGCTCTGTGCTCACTATCAGAGGATAAAACTAAACAATATAACAATTACCAAAGAACCATAATTTTTGAGATTCTCAGAAGAAAAACATTCATAAAGCGTAAAGATATGAAAAATGAACAATATAGAGATTTCTAGCATCTCTCCTGTATTATTTGTCCCACCCGAAAAAACAAAGTTTTTTAAGAAAGTGAGCATATCGACTTTCTCAGAAGAATCTGTGATCTGTGATTACTGACTGTGGAGAAGACTCTTTCAGACAGAGTTAGGTGAAGGACAGCCGATAGAGAAGAGGAAGAGTGTGTTTCTTACCCCAGCAGCAGAAGACAGGCTCTTCTGAGGGAAGGACAGGAGGCTTGATGCAGTGTTTTGCTGTAGAACAAGGCTTCTTCTCAGCACCTGATCGTCTTCAGAAAAGAGTTCCTCTAGTGTAGAGTCAGACACTCAGACTTCTTGCAAACTGGAATCTTTTAATAACATTTAGCATATTATTGTAGCCATGTTCATTGTTTTTATTATAACACATGGCAAGCTTATGAGAAAATTGTTAAACGTGTTCTTCCTCCTCTTCTTCATCCTGGGCCTGCACTGTCAACATCCTTTGAGCTGAAAGGGAGGATCATCTTGTTAATGTTGCTCATGTATGTTCACAACCAGTCAAAAATCTGGAATCTTTTCTTTATGGTTTTCAAGAGAAGTCTCTTCTGCTCACCAAGGCTAGATTAATTTGCTAAAAATTTTTTTTTAAAGTAATTGTAAAAAAAAAAAAAAAAAAAAGAAAACAGAAAGAAAGAAAGAAATAACAGTTTTCATACTCTTTTTTTGAATATACTTAAACATATTTATTGAAATAATTATGAGGCAAAGCTGAATTTTTCAGTAACTTTACTCCAGTCTGCAGTGTCACATGATCTTTTTCATATACTGATATGCTGATCGGGAAACATTGCTGATTATCACAAATCAGTGCATTTACATGCACCCAATCGCATTATTGCCGTTAAGATCAAAGTGTACATCTGCTCATGACATACATGATGTGAATCACATCTGCAGTTAGCTTACTACGGTTGTTAGTTCCACTGAACTCTATTGGTAACGAAGGAACTTGTGACCAAAGTTGGTTTTAGGGAAACGCACCCCATATTAGAAATGATGGGGAAGAAAACTTAGCATTTCTGGAAAGTTGAATTTTTTCTTCATTATTATTTTATAAAACACAAAGTTCAAAACATTGAAAAAAAAGGTAATCTTTTGTAAAATTACAAAAGTCTTCTCTACCACTGGTTTTCAATTTTATGCATTATTGCTATTAGCCAACCACCCCCAAATAAAATAAATAAATAAAATAAATAATAAAATAAATATAACTGTAGTGTAGACAAAATGTTTGGGCAGCACAACTGATTCCAACACTGATAATAATCAGAAAAATGTATTGAGCAGTAAATCATCATATTAGAATGATTTCTGAAGATCATGTGACACTGAAGACTGGAGTAATTAATGCTGAAAATATAGCTGTGCATTATAGAAATAAATTAAACTTTTAAAATATATTTAAAACTTTTGACTCACTGTGTACATTGCCACATTTAAATGACAACTCAACTTGTAATAAACAAAGCACACATTCTCAAAGAACTTACATTCTGGTGATAACTTCCTTCCCTCACTGCTGTCAGTTCCCTTCAGTCATTCCCAGACCTCCTTGTTTTTAATCTTTCCCTCAAATCTACAGAAACAAACATCATTTTACAATTTGGATAAGTCACGAATTGCAATAGTTATATAACTATAATCACAATGCTAAATTATATATATATATATATATATATATATATATATATATATAATAGGGGTGTAACGATACGCGTATTCGTATTGAACCGTTCGGTACGACGCTTTCGGTTCGGTACGCGGTACGCATTATGTATACCGAACGGTTCGTTGGAGTAATTAATTATATTTGGAAAAAAAAAAAAAAAAGAGAGAGATAGAAATATAATGATATGCGTTCAACAAGGTAGCCCAATAACCCAAACAACGTAACAGGCAACGCCCCTGACACTCCCGAAGAAGAAAAAAACACCATCTTATATGTTTATGTTAGGCTACTCAGCAGGCGCTCGCTCACTCAGTACGTGCTGAAGGCTCGTTGCAAAATAGCCAATGCGTTTAACAGACTAGAAATGAGAAGATCCCCCAATAACAAACAGGTCTGGTGTTTGGGTGCACTTTGGATTCCCTTTAAGCTATAATGGTGATGGCAAGAGAGTGGTGGATAAAAAAACAACGGTATGTCGCATCTGCAACATGACAGGATACACCAGCGGGAACACAAAAAAAAAAAAAAAAAACACCAGGGGGAACATCTGGGATATATGCGTCAGTACTATCTGGGAAAAGACGAAAAAAAGGAGAAACATGCACGCAGCAAACTATCCCTGCAGCATTTAGACACTATAGCTTACAGGGAATCCAACCCAAACACCAGACCTGTTGGTTATTTTAGGATCTTATATTTCTGGTCTGTTAAATGCATTAGACATTTTGCAACGAGCCTTCAGCGCGTGCTGAGTGAGCGAGCGCCTTAGGGGCCGTTCACATATCGCTCCTAAAAACGCATGGAAAACGCTAAGCGCGTCTTTCTCCTCCTTTCCAAAGCGCTCGGGCAGAAGCGCTCATGAGGCGTCTGTCTTTGCTAAGCAACAATGACGTGCTCTCTCCATGAGACGCGGAAATTTCAGCGAAGGATAAATGGATTTGCAGCTCTAAAAATCGCTTGCAGTAGCTCTGCTACTAAATTTATTTCAAAATTGCAATCCATATACAACTATGATCAGCTGTTCCTTCATCTTGGCTGAGCTCTCAACCTTGTTACGGGAAAGGATGAAGCTGATTGGTTGGTTCTTGTCACATGACCCGCGGTGCGCTTGCGGCATTCTGAAAAGTTGAGATGTTTTTACATTTTGCTGTATCTAAAACGTATCGAACCGAACCGAACCGAACCGTGACATCAGTGTATCGTATCGAACCGAACCATGAATTTTGTGAACCGTTACACCCCTAATATATAATTATAAATATATATTGAATCGGCACACAAGTATCGGGATAGTATTGAATTGGCAGATTAGCGTATCATCCCAGCCCTAGTTACTACAGTCAAAACAATGAAACTCTCTTCAAGAGCGCACAATAACTGATATTTAAAACTGTTAAAAGAAAAGGCTCAAAATATTGCACACATATAATACACAACAATATCTCTTCCTTTGGTGTTTTGAACATTTCTGTGAGTAATGCTACACGCTGTGACTCTGTGTTGCTTCAAGTGCATCATTCTGCGCACTGGTTGTGTTTACGCGATGCACGCTGTATAGGAGCCATTCCCTTTCGTATTATAATACATTAGCACAATGATAGATTCTTGTTCTGTCCCATCTACCACATGTTGCTGCCTTCATTACTGTACTATAAATTTAAAAGAAATGTATTTTACACACACATACATTATACACACACACACATACACACACATATATATATAGACGGTTTCAACGGCAACAACATAAACAAACGTTACTGCGCATGTGCGCTTTTGTGGACCTAACCTAACCGGTAGACTTCCAAATAGAATCAATAACAACAGCCAAGTCCCTCTAGAGTAGATATTTTTTGATAACAAACAAAATATGTTTGCTGCGTGGATCAGGCGGACTTGATGAAAATGCAAATTCATCCTTTGCCAGCAGGAGATGTTTTAAAGCATAGACATAAAGTGCGAGAAATAGAGGTTTCCCCAGTAACAGCTGTAAACAAAGCAGAGCTGGTACGCACACGCTGCTTTATCACGCATATAACATGCAAGTCTTCCTTCAGAAATACAGCGATATAAAACACCTGTGCCTCGTTTTGATATTTAAACATATAAATGTTAGGAATTATTAAACGTGCAGTACGTAACGTTACTCATGTTTATTCAACGAAGCCTTTTTGAAAATCTATCAGTTTTAAAATTGTGGCGAGTCTCCAAAAATAAATAAATGTATGGGAAACATCCCGCAGCACAACCACCTGAGCCCAACTTCAGTCTACTCATCACCTTGCCTTTAACTGCGTTTGTAGATGGCACCGCAGCCAGACCGATATACACAACACAGACCGGAATATATATATATCAGTTTGAGACCAAAGGTTTGGACATACCTTCTCATTCAAAGAGTTTTCTTTATTTTCATGACTATGAAAATTGTAGATTCACACTGAAGGCATCAAAACTATGAATTAACACATGTGGAATTATATATGGAATTATATACATAACAAAAAAGTGTGAAACAACTGAAAATATGTCATATTGTAGGTTCTTCAAAGTAGCCACCTTTTGCTTTGATTACTGCTTTGCACACTCTTAGCATAGGAGTTCTCCGAGAGATGCTTGGCCCTTTTGCCTTCTGTCTGCGGTCCAGCTCACCCCTAAACCATCTCGATTGGGTTCAGGTCCGGTGACTGTGGAGGCCAGGTCATCTGGCGCAGCACCCCATCACTCTCCTTCTTGGTCAAATAGCCCTCGATGCCTTCAGTGTGAATCTACAATTTTCATAGTCATAAAAATAAAGAAAACTCTTTGAATGAGAAGGTGTGTCCAAACTTTTGGTCTTTACTGTAAAATATATATTTTACAGTTTTTTTATATATATACACACACACACACACACATTTGCACATCCTGTCATACCAGTGACTGGGTGTTACTGCAATAGACTTTGCAGCATTAAGGTTAACGATTAATCGATTATTTGATCATTAATATAAACGACGATCAATCATGGAAATGATTGAAAATTGACATCCCTACACAGAAGTATAGAAAATTCTACATTGATTAAAATTTTCTTTTGCAAAAAACGACACTGATATCGGATCAGAATTACTGTCTCTTCTCATAGTGACAGCCAATAACATTAGTTTTCTGGTATTGCATGCACTTGATTGGCTTGCGTCTGCGCTAGGGTATTTGCATAAGACGTTCTGACTGGAGGACGGCTGCATTGGCGCTTAAAAAGTCTTCAACTTCTATTTAGAATTAATTTCTAGAATTTATTTCACCATGCTTGACGTCACTTCATTTAAAAGTAAACGAGAGGCGTTGACGCCCCGTGTGATGGGGCGTTATATGTCTGGATACCGCTGCACAAATCTTTCAACAACGAGAAATGTAGTTCCAGCACGGCCTTACATCCAGGACAGCAGAATGGTCAGGATGACCTGAAACACATAACCAACTGAAATCAATTTAAAAGTATTTAGTCTTGCCTGAGTGATGCTGAAACAACCAGGTTTAGTTTTTCACCCAGGAGAAACTGCTTCCTGTGGAACAGTCTCCATGAAGAATGATCTCTTGATCCTGGATCCTTGCTGCCATCCACGCAGAGATGATTTGGAGGATATGTGGTTGTGTCTAAAGGGTAATGAATCAATGTTACAAGAATACTGATAGCAGCACTATTGATCCTGTAACTTATGTAAATGTTTTCAGTACCGAACAAGTCAGGAACCAAATTAGTACCAGTTCTTGAAACCCATCTCTACTTGTAATAGTTGTCTTGTTGCTGCTGCCCAGACTGTCTCTTCCCCTGATGATAAATATATGTGTTCATTTTAAAGCAATAAATAATACATTTAAATTACTAGGTGGTAACAAATATATTTCCTTATAAGGAACTCACTGAATCATGGACTCAACTGGTGGTTGTCAGGCCCTAAGAAAGTGAACAATTTGTTTACTTTTTGTGAAACGAAAGTATCAGATCAATTTGAGAATTAAACTAGCATTAAAAAGCATGCATGTGAAAAACACCATCAACACCAATAATGAACAGATGACAGAGTTTACAAGCCTGCCACTTGAGGGAGAAAAGGGGAAATTATTAATCCCACATAACGTTACACTGAACATGATTTCGGCAGCCTCGGTCTAATTAACGTTAAACTTTATATTTAACGTTATATCGGTTTATATTCAAGTTCATAGCATGGATAGCATGAGCATCATCAAGCTCGAGCAGCAGGTATTCAAACAAACTAATTAACGTTACTACGGTTAAAAATTTAATTATTAGAAAGTTAATACTGTATAGTTTATAGTGATAAATTTCAAATAATTTAAAACAGGTAAGGTTATATTCGATTTTAACAGTTACCGTTACCTTAGACCACCTCTGAGACTGATTTTGAGCTAATTAACCAAACAGAGCATTTATTTATTAAATTGAAAGAGAAAACCTACAAAAATACAAAACACTACTCCTCTTTGATGGCATTTAATGTTATATCAGTTAAAATCTATGAATAAAAGTAGATTTATAGGACTTACCTTTCCTCCGTGTCCGTCTGCTGGAAGTTGACCGTTACAAAATGACGGGCACGCGCACGTCGCGTACTTCACTCAGAAAGTGACGTGCGCTGCTAGTTTAAGGTTTAAATGTTAATTTAACCTTGTAATGTAATGTTGTACTCTCTTTCATTAACAAACATTATCACCAAGTAAATTGTTTATTTTATTGTTCTTAAACTGATGGCATATATATATATATATATATATATATTTATATAAAATTATTTTAACATGCTTGATTAATTTTTTTGTATATTTCCCAAAGAATATGCTGTTCAAATGGTATCTTAATAATAATAATACATCTAGTGCAATAATATTAAAAGTTATCTGAAGACCAGCTGACCACGTCGCTACAACGTCCCCAATGGGACTAACTAGCGACGTCTTTTGAGTACGTGCCCACGACGTTTCTGGGAAGTTAGCCAAGATTTAAAAAAATGGAACTTTACCACGACGTCCTCACAACGTTGCCATAAAGTAATGTCGCGCTGACCAAATGACGACTAACTGGCAACGTCCTCACAACGTTCTGTGTTTGCTGGGTTACCTTCACAGTCATGAATATAACTGGATATGTACAGCTTAAATCCTTTTTCCCGTTTACTGGACGAAGCCTTGGAGTTTTCCTGAATAAGGATTGGAATAAGGCGGTGTACATCATTGATGTTGACTTGAGGTAAATCCTGAAGGCAGCGAGTGTAGAAAGACATCTTCACGGCCGCTTGATTTTGCACATTTGACCGGAAATGACTGAGCTGACTTATCTAAACCAGGAAGTGGCCGTGCATATAGTCCATTGCTGATGTTCGCGCAGTCGAGTGGGCTCTTTACATTTTCGCGCTGTTGTGAAGACGCACGTCACGTGACGACACCAACATTGAGGATGTAGTACGCCGAGTTCCATTCTTACTACCCACATTCATACTATATAGAACGTACTGTTCTAACGGTCGAGTTGAACATTCAAATTCAAATGTAGTACCCAGTACGCAGTATACGATTTCGGACGCAGTACAGGTTCCTCTCGTCACTTCGCTCCATTCCAGCGGGAGGCGCTAAACACACACGTTTGTTTGAAAAAACCCAGTAAACCTCAGAGGAAGAAGTTCAGTTTCACCGCGCTCTCTGTTGTTGTTATGTCGGTGTGCTGCCTTAATACAAACGGTTAGACAAGTTTCTAAGAGAAAAAAAAAATACAGATTTTGCATCAGTTCGGTAAATACCTGTAATATCCTCGTCCTCACAGTCGTGACTGAGTTTTGAAGCGAGCAGGAATATCTGGAGGAGTTTATCATTTGAACTGAGATCTGCTGCTGTGAAGATGGAGTTTGTGAAAGAGGAGAGAGAAGAGAACACGAGTGAACCAGAAACCAGCAGAATAAAACAGGAGGAAACAGAAATAAAAAACGAGGAACCAGAAACCTGGGCAATAAAACATGAGGAACCAGAAACCTGCAGAATAAAACACGAGGAAACAGAAATAAAACATGAGGAACCAGAAACCTGGACAATAAAACACGAGGAACCAGAAATAAAACATGAGGAACCAGAAACCTGGAGAATAAAACACGAGGAAACAGAAACCTGGAGAACAAAACACGAGGAAACAGAAATAAAACATGAGGAACCAGAAACCTGGAGAATAAAACACAAGGAAACAGAAATAAAACAGGAGGAACAAGGAGGTTGGTGTTTATTCTTCATTAATTTTTAATGAATGTTTGTGGTACATTAGGCTTACAAAGCTTTTTTTCTGGGTATTTTTGAGCCCTGGAGAATTTTTTTGTAGACATGTGTGTGTGTGTATTTTTTTTTTTTTTTTTTAGTTATTAAGCATATTAATAACTTAAGTGTGATAACACTGTAATCGGCACAATCTGTGCAACAATAATATGCTGTGCCGCATGGATGTAGAATACATGTTTGTGTTTTTGAAAAAACAAAGTTTATTTGTGGTTAGTGAAAAATGTATTTTAAGTCACTAAAATAAGGCCATGATACACGTACAGAACATTTGTTCACAAAACATAATAATATTCCGATCTCATGATAAATGTTATTTTAAATAATGTGTATTACCAGACAGTTGAACAGTATTTTTTCTACTATCAAATGTGCACCAGCTACTGTTTGGTTACCCACATTCATCAAAATATCTTTTTTCTTTTGTGTTCACCACAAGAAAGATATTAAAGGGTTAGTTCACCCAAAAATGAAAATTAAGCCATGTTTTACTCACTCTCAAGAACTCTTTAGGTGTATATGACTGATTTATTTCAGATTAATCCAATCTGACTTATATAAATAATTATCCTGGCTCTTCCAAGCGTTAGAATTGGAGTAAGAGGGTGTTTTTGTTCAATAGTCCAAAAGTAGTCAAATAAAGCATGCGCATCTGTAATAAAAAGAGATGAATAAAGGCTTCCTGTAGGGAATTGGTTTGTTTTTGTAAGAAAAGCATCCATGTTTTAAATGGTATAAACACTTTTTCCTCACTTCTCCTGACTGTCATATATTCAAGCGGTTCTGGGCAGATGACGTAGGACACACATGCACTTGTGATTAGTGACGAACATGGAAGCGTGGATGAGAGACACCAAAACAAATCGCTGGTCACTAACTAGAAGCATTAGCCTAATTAGGAGGATTTCAATGTAAGCCAAGTAGAGACTGGTTTTCCTTTGCTAAAGTAAGGAAACTTTGTTCTTGTAAACAATATTTGTGAGACTCTCATATCTCAGAGGCATGTGCTCGATGCCTACGTCTTACGTCAGCCTCCAGAACGGCTTGCACATATGACAGTAGAGCCGCGTTTCCACCACAGGAACTTTACCTAGGAACTAGAGACTTTGGGCTGTACTTGTACTCTGTGTGTTTCCACTGCAGGAACCAGGAACTAAATAAAGTTCTGGTAAAAAAAAATTGCCCCTCAGAAAGTCGCTGCTGGCGAGGTAGAACTTTTTCAAAGTTCTGGAGAAAACTGAAGATGAACACCGAGCCGAACCAGATAACAAACAAAAGACTCGTTCACGAGTTAAGAACCGGTTGCATCGGTTTTCGGATCACCAGTAGTTCTTTCGGACAGTTCGATTCAATAAACCGGTTGAAGAAAACGGTTCACTGGTTTTTTTGCGCTCGACGTCATGGCGTCATTTGCGATGATTGCACTTGATTCAAGCCTTCGGTTTACCCGCACTCATAACACTAGCACAGAATCAGTTCAGAAACAATCACCAAAAGAATCAGTTCAGTTTAGATGCTCTGTGTGTCGGTCTGCTTCACGCTGAATCACACATGCGCAGTATCAGCAGCTCCTCGATTCTTCTTATCTGGCTCGGCTCGGTGTTCATCTTCAGTTCTCTCTTCACAACAGTTCAGTCAGTGTACTGTTTGAGTGCATGCATTACTCCGGGATATTGGTTTGTTTTAACTCAGATGGAGTGTCAGCCACATTAAAAAAGTAAATGGCTTAAGTCATCTGTGGATTAATGCGTATTAGAGATGTGAACCGTTTGAAAGGATTCAGTTCGATTTGGTGAACTGAATGATTAGTTTGCGAACCGGATATCCAGACTGCTTTGTTTCGAACTATCTCTCACAACAGACACGGAAGAGAAGACAATGCTGAATAAAGTCATGGTTTTTGCTATTTTTGGACCAAAATGTATTTTCGATGCTTCAAAAAATTCTAACCGACCCTCTGATGTCACATGGACTGCTTTGATTAATGTTTTTCTTACCTTTCTGGACATGGACAGTATACCGTACAAACAGCTTCAATGGAGGGACTGAGAGCTCTTGGACTAAATCTAAAATATCTTAAACTGTGTTCCAGAGATAAACAGAGGTCTTACGGGTTTGAAACAACATGAGGGTAAGTTATTAATTACATAATTTTGGTATCTGGGTGAACTAACCCTTTAAGCCGCAAAAGTTATGAATAAAAAAGAAATATGAATCCTGCATGTTCTGTGCGTCTTTGAATGATCGAATGGTAGAGACGTGCGGGTTTGTTTACTACATAAATTGAAGTGCGTGACGCTTGCATTAATTTCAGCATCTGAGCTTCAGAGTTCTCTCTCTATCAAGCGATCTGAACTTTTCGATTCATGTCAATGTACGCACAGCGCACCTGTATTTGACGCTCTGTAAACTCTGTGTGAAGGCGCACGACTCACCGTCGCTTTCTCACACATGCAAAGAGAGAGAGAGAGCAAGAGTCTTACCACGCTGCATCAACACGCTACATGTAAACTATATTCTTTGTTGTCTTCTCGTCAAAATAATGGAGCTCATTGAGAATTATTTATATTTTTCGAACAAAAAGAAGATATGACGTTTTTTCTAGTAGTGGGCGGAGCTAATGCGCAAATGGCATTTATCTATTACCGTCCCTGTTTTGATTTCAGCAAATCAGTTTGACCAAACGCATACAACGTGATTAATATTCATGAACCCAGCAGCTCATCAATTAATAGTGCATTGTATATTGTTAGTATGGTTGTAGAATTATTAGCAGTATTATCTTTTAATAATAATTAATATGATCTATTACTTTTTTTTTCTTTTTACAGAAACCCTCAATGACCAAAAATATCTTAAGCATCACCACCAGTCTTAAGTTCAGTTAAAATGACAAATATGCATTCATTAAAAGTTCATTTTTACATAAAGGCATTGTGCTGCTAAATATAACTATTATTTAGTCAAATGTATATGATACTGCTACTACTGTTGAAAAAATTCATAACTTTATGTTTTTTAAAGAAATAAATCACAAAATATTTCTTCCATGTTTTAATTTTAATAGTAAATCCCCTTTATTTACCAAAAATAAAATGTTTAAATTTCACACATTAAAAGACAAATTAAATTTGGGTGAAACTTGTTTACTGGTTTTCATAATTATATAATTTGTAGAAAAAACTTTAAACACAATTGTAAATAAGTATAAAGAATGGCATTGGCTTTATTGTTAGTGATAAAAAGTTTTAATTTTAATAATTTGTTTTGGTACCGAGAACCGTGGATTTTCACTGGTATCGGTACAGAATACTGAAATTTTGGTACCATGACAACACTAGTTGTTAATAAGTTTAATTCAGCTTGTACATTTTTTCACAAAACTTTTTTCTCATCCGTTAAATATATTTTTTACACATTAAAACAAATTGCTCTGTAATTGAAAGTACTTTTTACAATCATTTACAGCATAGTTTAGGATTAACATCAGGAAAACAACATCAGTTTGATTCCAGCGCTGCCTCCATGTGTTCTGGGGTCTTCAGGAGGTGAGTCTCTTGGCGAATGGCCAGCACCTCCTCAGAGACCCCTGCAATACAGGGGTCCAGTCTGATTTAGAGAAAGAAGGAAAAGAGGAATTGTTTAGCGCTATGAAAACGTAATTAGAAGAAATATTGAGATACTTAAGTAAACCACTTTTAGTAACTACAAATACCATACGTTTAAAACCCCAAAAATGAAAATAACAAACCTGGAACAACTTAAGGGGGAGCAAAGGATCACAGAATTGTCATTTTTGGCTGATCTATCCTTTAAGTAAAAGTATTATCTTGCATACTCTAATATATATAAGGTATTGAGAGTAAAAGTAAAGGTATATACAGTCTTATTCTGAAAAATAATTTGTCAGGATGGTTTTACATTAATATTACTTCTGCACTACTGTGTATGTTGCAGTTTACTTCTAAATATGTTCAATGTAGGGCTGGGCGATATGGCCTTAAAATAAAATCTCTGATTTAAATTTTTTAAATTCGATTTCCGATTTTTTTCCGATTTTCCCCCCTACTTAAGGAAAGCAATAAGTACAAACACCAGACAACAAAATTTTGCTTTTATTTAATCAAAAGTAGGCCTGCTCCGATCACGATCGGCCGATCGTTAATTCGCATCTCGTCAGTAAAGCCGGTTTTCTGCGGTATATTCCCTCAGGTGCGTGATTTCACATAGAGCAGCTGTTACTACACAGAGCCGTTTGTTAACTGAGAAGATCCGCAAATAAACGCTGAAAATGAAGTGGATTTGCGCATCTTCTCGGTTAACAATGGCTCCTTGTAGGAACAGCTGCTCGATGCCAAGATGGCGGCACGATAGCAGTTTCATGCGTGTCTCTGTTTTTTTTGGAGTCCTGTCTTGGGTCTTATCTCAAGTGCTAAGCAGCTTTTAAATGTTCCTAAGTTCTGTGGGTTTTATACAGGGATGGCGAATTGTAGTTTTTATTGACGTCTAGCAGTCAGCCATATCACCCTGGAGCCCAAGACCGGTTGCCCACTGAAGCTAAGCAGGGCTGAGCCTGGTCAGTACCTGGATGGGAGACCTCCTGAGAAAACTAGGTTGCTGCTGGAAGAGGTGCTAGTGAGGCCAGCAGGGGGTGCTCACCCTGTGGTCTGTGTGGGTCCTAGCGCCCCAGTGTAGTGATGGGGACACTATACTGTCAACAAGCACCGTCCTTCGGATGAGACGTTAAACCGAGGTCCTGACTCTCTGTGGTCATTAAAAATCCTAGGATGTCTTTCGTAAAGAGTAGAGGTGTGACCTCGGCATCCTGGCTAAATTCGCCCATTGGCCTCTGACCATCATGGCCTCCTAACAATCCCCATATCCGCTGATTGGCTTCATCACTCTGTCTCTTCTCCACCAGTAAGCTGGTGTGTGGTGGGCGTTCTGGCGCACTATGGCTGCCGTCGCATCATCCAGGTGGATGCTGCACACTGGTGGTGGATGAGGAGATACCCCTTGACTATGTAAGCGCTTTGAGTGTCTAGAAAAGCGCTATATAAATGTAAAGAATTATTATTAATTATTATTATTAGCAGTCGGGCAGCTTTATGGAGTAATTTCACCAGTTGAAGGATCGGTCAGGGCGACAACGTGCAGTGACTGGGACAAGCCGGCTGCACAATTGCGTGTATAATGGCTTTGATGCTGGTTCTTTGTCAGTGGCCGCAGAGGCTCGTCTCCGGTGGTGTGAATGCGATCAGCAAAAAGTTGGTGGTTTCCTTCATCCGACTGCTTGACCTGCTTGACCTGCTCGACCTTGCATTCGAGCTGGTCCATCGTTGGACTTCGATCTCAGGCTTCAGAGGATCCGCCAGAGCGACTGCGCCTTCTGATCCGAGGTTGCTGTGTGCCCTAAACAATTTTTACGCCAGGTGTGAGGTGGTGGATTCCTATCTTCAGATATAAATCTCAGGTGACTGTTTCGCCTCCTTCTCCCTTTCTGCTGACGGTATTTCTTTCTTCAGTCTCTCTGGACGCTGAAGATCTTTCAATGTTAAAAAGCCTCTTTCACGAACATTGATTTTATTGCTTTTATTAGGCCCCCCCTCTGCTGTTAATGAGACCCTATCGACTTTAATTGAAGTGTTGTCTAAGTTAAATAATTCCAAAATATCTTATTTGGTGATTTAAATTGGGATTGGCTCAGCGACAAATCAGATAATTTTAAGTCGGCTTGTAATTCTCTAAATTTAGTACAACTCATTGATAGCCCCACCAGATTTAATCCATCTAAGCCTAATAGTGACACTCTGTTAGATGTCATTCTCACTAACAGGGCTCATAAGTATATAGCAATAGGTGTGTTTGTAAATGATCAAAGTGATCATTGTGCAATAGGATGTGTTAGAAAAACCAAATTACCTAAACTTAAGGGTCTCACTGTTTCTAGACACTATTTTAAACATTTTTCAGAGCAGGCATTTTTATCTGACTTGGCAAGACTGAACTGGGATCATGTTGCATTGATTCCTACTCTTGATGAAGCTGTTGATTTTTTTCAGCAACAGTTTCTATTGATTGCCAATAAACACAATCCTTTTAAAAAGCATAGAATAAAGAATAGGGACAATCCTTGGTTTTCTCAAGAACTAGCCCAGTTAATTCATTTAAGAAATAAACAGTGGTCCCTTGCAAGGAGGTCCAGCAGTAATGTAGATTGGCAACGTTTTAGAACTTTGAGAAATAAATGTACCTCAGCTATTCGGGCCTCTAAATCAAATTATTATCTTAATGCAACTACTGATAACTTTAACAATTCTTCTAAATTCTGGAAAACAATTAAATTATTGCAGAACAAAAAAGTTTCAGACTTTCCCCAGAAATTGATCATTGGAAATGTAACCATCACAGATAAAAGTGACATTTTAAATGCCTTTAATGCACACTTTGAGAAGGCAGGTCATCTATTTGATCAGCAGTTTCCATCAATTTCAAGGGATGATTCAACACATTTTTTGCCACCTAGTACATTTTCTATCTCTGATTTGTCATTTGATTTTGAAGCCCTACAAGTTCAAGATGTTATGAAATTATTAAATTCTATAGACTCAAAAAAGGCGCCTGGACCTGATGGTCCAGATCCCTTTTTGTTAAAGGTGGATGCACTGGTTATAGCTGAGCCTATTACTCATATTTTTAATATGTCATTAAGTTCTAATCAGATCCCAGCAATCTGGAAGCAAGCTTACATTACTCCCCTATTCAAGTCTGGTGATCGATTTGACATGAATAATTTTAGACTCATCTCTAATCTTCCTGTTCTTTCTAAAATATTGGAATCTTTAGTTGCTACCCAACTTGAATCACATTTGCACTCACATAATATTTTAAATGAAATGCAATCCGGGTTCCTGTCGGGGCACAGTACAATATCCGCCACTTTAAAAGTAATGGATGACATCAAAGAGGCCATGGACAGTAAACTTAGCTGTGTTTCTCTGTTCATAGACCTCACAAAGGTGTTTGATACTGTGGACCATCCATTATTGGTTAATACCCTGCTGAGAGCTGGCATTGGATGTAATGCAGTCAAATGGTTCCATAGCTATTTGACCAATCGTTCACAAATGGTCAAATATGGCAACGATTTGTCAAACCCAGTCCTTGTAACTAAGGGTGTTCCACAGGGTTCTGTTTTGGGTCCCTTGCTTTTCCTAGTTTATATTAATAATGTTTGTGATAATCTTAATTTTTGTAAATATCACCTTTATGCAGATGATTCTGTATTCCTGTGCCCCCACAGCTAAATTAGCTTTTTCAAATCTACAAGCAGATTTCAATACCCTACAACATGCCCTGAAAGATTTGAAGCTGTTGTTAAACCCACATAAAACTAAAATTATGGTCTTTCAAACTGGGCGAACAAAGCTACCATCTTTCTCCATCAAGTCACTAGATGGAATTTGCATCCAGTCTGTAGATTATTACAAATATCTGGGATTTTGGATGTATAAAAACCTAAACTTTAAATATCATGTTGATTTTCTTGCAAAGAAATTAAAATTCACATTGGGTTTTCTGTACAGACTAAAGTCCTGTTTTTCCTTGGCTTCAAGAAAACGTTTATTTGTTAGCCTTTTTCTGTCACAGATTGATTATGGGGATACTATTTACAGATTTGCCTCTCTGTCCACCTTGTCCAAACCTGACCCCCTTTATCACTCTGCTCTCAGATTCATCACAAATTCTACTTTTAAGACACATCATTGTTTACTTTACAGTTTGGTTTTGCGCAGGCTTGAACATTGTTATATTTTAATTTACAAAGTTATTTTAGGAAAACTTCCAAAATATTTATATAGGAAAATTGTATCATTTCAAAGCTCCTACAATCTCAGGTCATATAAATGGTTACAGTTTAAAGTGCCGGCTATTAGAACAGAGGTTGGAAAGCTAAGCCTGTTCTATTATGGCCCCTGGTCCTGGAGTGAAGTGCAGACTAAACTTAAACTACAATCCCTCATCTCTTTAGGTGATTTTAAACATAGAATAAAAGAATTGGTCATTGCTAAGTGCAGATGTTTTGACAATTCCACTTCCACTTAAATGTATTATTAATATGATTTTATTAATGTTGTTTCTTTGAACAGTATTATATAGGGTATTAGGTAATACCTAATTGTTTATGCTGCTGTATTCTTTGTTGTATCTATTGATGATGTTGGTTTTGTCTGTGGGTTGTTATCTGTTTAATCCTGCTATCTGACCCTGTCTTGGCTAGGTCTCACTTGTAAAAGAGGTTTTAACCTCAATGTGACTTTCCTAGTTAAATAAAGGTTAAATAAAAAAATAAAAATTTCCTACCTGTGACAATACAATGGGGAAAATGTTGGAATTGTTGGAATTTATATTAAGACCCCGCTATTGTTGGGTTAATAACTTCATCTACTCAGAAGCTAGATTGTTAACTGTCTTTATTAAATTAACTCTCAATGAACAGAAAATAACCCTGGCTGGCACCGCTTGGCACAGCTGCTGTTGTTCTGGAGCATATGCAGCAAAAATATCTAAGATAAATTAGCCGTTTATTCTTAAACCAATCAGCGAGCTCGAATAGTGGAAGCATAGTTACGGTTTAATATTTATTTTTTCTTATTTAATTATATAGGAAATTATTTTATTGTCTTTTATTATTATATAAGTTATTTTATTATAATTTTTACATTTGAACAATAACATTATTTCTTTTAATAGAAATTGGTGGCTCACATGCAATACTATGGCCCAAAGGTTGAAAACCACTGTATTAAAGGGTTAGTTCACAGAAAAATGAAAATGACGTCATTAATAACTCGCCCTCATGTCGTTCCAAACCCGTAAGACCTCCGTTCATCTTCGGGACACAGTTTAAGATATTTTAGATTTAGTCCAAGAGCTTTAAGTCCCTCCATTGGAACTGTGTGTACAGTATACTGTCCATGTCTAGAAAGGTAAGAAAAACATCTTCAAAGTAGTCCATGTGACATCAGAGGGTCAGTTAGAATTTTTTGAAGCATCGAAAATACATTTTGGTCCAAAAATAGCAAAAACTATTTTATATATAAAAACGACTTTATTCATCATTGTCTTCTCTTCCGTTGCTGTTGTGAGAGAGAGTTCAAAACAAAGCAGTGTAGTGATATTTGGTTCGCAAACTAATCATTCGATGTAAACAGATCTTTTTGAAGCAGTTCACCAAATCGAACTGAATAGTTTAAAACGGTTCACGTCTCCAATAAGCATTAATCCGCGAATGACTTAAGCTGTTAACTTTTTTAATGTGGCTGACAACTCCATCTGAGTTAAAGTAAACCAATATCTCTGAGTAATTCATTTACTAAAACGGTACACTGACTGAACTGCTGTGAAGAGAGAACTAATGATGAACACCGAGCCGAGCCAGATAATGAACAAAAGATTGACTCATTCTCGAGGCAAAAATCGTTTCTGTCAGACATGTCCGATTCGAGAACCGAGGAGCTGATGATACTGCGCATGTGTGATTCAGCGTGAAGAAAACCGACACACAGAGTGTCTGAACCAAACTGATTCCTTTGGTGATTGATTCTGAACTGATTCTGTGATAGTGTTATGAGCGCGGGTAAACCGAAGTCTTGAATTGAGGTAATCATCGCCAATGACACCATTACGTTGAGCGCAAAACAACTGGTGAACCGTTTTCTTCTTCAATTTTATTGAATCAAACTGTCTGAAAGACTTACTGGTGATCTGAAAACCGATGCAACCGGTTCTTGATTCAAGAACGAATCACTCTTTTGTTCGTTATCTGGCTTGTGTTAAGATATGGCTTCTTTTTTGAACTATAGAGTTTTGGCTGGCAGCGGCGAATGGCACGGTGGATTGTGTTCACCGAAAATGTTTTCTGGAAGTATTCCTGAGCCCATGTTGTGATTTCCATTACAGTAGCATTCCTGTATGTGATGCAGAGCCATGTAAGGGCCCGAAGATCACGGGCATCCAGTATGGTTTTCCAGCCTTGACTCTTACGCACAGAGATTGTTCCAGATTCTCGGAATCTTTGGACGATATTATTCACTGTAGATGATGATAACTTTAAACTCTTTTTAATTTTTTTCTCTGAGAAACTCCTTTCTGATATTGATCCACTATTTTTGCCGCAGCATTGGGGGAATTGGTGATCCTCTGCCCATCTTGACTTCTGAGAAACACTTCCACTCTGAGAGGCTCTTTTTATACCCAATCATGTTGCCAATTGACCTAATAAGTTGCAAATTGGTCCTCCAGCTGTTCCTTTATGTACATTTAACTTTATGTAAAATGTAAGTTTATGAGATTTGTAAATTATTCCATTTCTATTTTGCTCACAATTTGTACAGAGTCCAAACTTTTTTGGAATCGGGTTTGTTTACAGTTTGAACATTAACACTGCACTGTGCTTACATACAGGTAAATTAAACGCTTAGTTTAAATTAAAATGTGTCTAACAAAAGTAACTGTTCTGTACTTAAATGTAAAAAAAAACATATTCAAAGATTAAATTAAAATGTATTACCACTAATTAAGATTTAATTTAGTGTTTCCCCTGCGTAACCACTAGATGTGGCCTGACACTTTTAAAACCACTGCTTTAAACAATGCTAATTTATTTTTAAATTCCTTTCATTAATTTATTTAAATTGTACCGACATTGGCAATTATATGTTTCAGAAAACACTTAGACTATTAGAAGACTATTATAAGAATAAAAACATATGACACACCTAATAAAAAAAAAATTAACAGGCAAATATAAATAAATCGGGACCGGCCGAACAGTTACAACGAGCAGCAGCTCACCGCCAGCCACTTAACTCCCAGAAAGACTATAATAATGTTCATATTTTCAGATTGGAGAAAGCCGCGAACCGTTTCATTATCAAGTTTCCTGGATGACAACAAGAATAACCAAGCATGATCTAAGTAATAAATTAAAACAACCAATAGGAATTGTTTCAGCGTGATAAAGCAGCGAAATGTATTACTTTGTATTGTTGTTAATGATGATAATATTAGCATATACCTTTCGATTTTAGAATAAGTATCATGATTAAAATATTGTAAAATTCTATTAAAAATAGAATAATTTAAGTTTACAAACCTTTTTCAACCATTTAGCATTAAACATTTTTGAACTTTTTTTCAACATTAAAGCAACTGACCATATTTCAGCCATATTTCAAGGTCGGTCATGTGCCGGCTGGGAGTGCTCTTAAAAAAAATATGCATCACAGACAGAGTGTGTGAATCTGGAGTTATGTAGGCATATGCCCAGTCTGTTCTGTTCTCGGTAGGTGCGTTGCATACTGATTGTTTTGGACAGCATACTGCGGAAAGTCAGGGCCACGGAAAATCGTGCTATAAACGCGTTTCCAGGAGGTTCCCTGATAAAAAAATTGCTTTCCGTTTAAGTTTTATGGCATGGTTGCCTTGGTAAAATTGGCATTTTAGTGGCTAAATATCACGTTATTGGTATTGTTGCTTCGACCCGCGGACATGAAAAACAACCACAGACTTGGTCAAGTCTGCGGTTGCTTTTCATGTCCGCGGTTCGAAGCAACCCCAATACCAAATAACGTGATAATTAGCCACTGAAAGGAGAATTTTACCAAGACAACCATGCCTAAAAAAACTTACATTTTAACTCCAGGAAGCAATTTTTTTTATCTGGGAACCTCCTGGAATCGTGATTAGTTTTGGACTAGTTTTGAGAAGCAACAGGGCAGGATTTGTTGTGAAAACCTGGCAACCCTGATCTGAACAGACGTGCTGGAGATAATACTTCTAATTAAAGGAGCGTCTTTACTGACGAGATGTGCAGGAAAATCACATTTGATTTTTTTGCACAGCCCTAGAAAACATATTCCAGTTTAATTAGCTTCCCCAGATGCACAATGTAAATTGTGAATTGCATACACTGAATAAGTTGTCAGAATGCACTTTCTGTACCTGTTTTGCGCTGCTTGAGTTATATATACATATTCATTTAATAATAACCAGTAAATGATCATTTAGTCTAGAGTTTTCTTTATTATTTAAATGCAAACAAAAATATATCGAGGTATATATCGAATATCGTACAAATGTTGACAAAAACAAGATACAGATATATATATTTTGTATACATTGCTTGTTTGTTTGTGTGTATGTATATATACATTTAATGGCTGCTACACGACAACGCGCTCTTCTCATACATGACAGATTAACTCTTTCTTGGCATTACAAATAAAGTAAAGACAGAATATTAACAAGGCGGCAGAGCGAACTTAGCATCCACAGTGGTTCTCACATAGACCTTCTATTAAAGACTGATCATTATAACGCACACTAGAAGGACTATGTGAGAACCACTATGGATCATAAGTTCGCTCTGCAGCCTTTTTATTATTTTCATGCACACCGTACTATAATGTGATGAATGGAAAATACAGAGTTTTGGCCGTTACAAAGTCTCCATCCACAAACAGACGTACATCGTCTGCAGATATAAGGTATTTCATTGCACTTTAACAAGTAATCTGAATGACCTACATATGTGCACTATTTTAAACGAGACCTCACTAACTGAGTTTAATGCCACAGTTATGTTAGAATGCATCTCATTCTTGTTTCTTTGTCACAGGACGAGTGATATGACAGTTGTGTCCGACTATATATATGAACTTGGCTGTTTTAAATACAGTATTTTTATATTTAACGTTAGTTTCAGTATGTTTTAAAGTATAATTTTTCAATTATTGGTGATTCCATGGGCTCTGTCGCGCGAACCTGCGTGGTTTAAAACACCAGAAAAAAGAGTTTCTCTCTTGCTCCACCCAAGCACAATAAGATTGTGTATTGTCGATCTCACGGACTGGCGATATGACAATTTGAAAAATGACCATATCACCCAACACTAATATATATATATATATATATATATATATATATATATATATATATATATATGTGACAAAAGTGAGTATATAAATATATATATGCCTTCAGATTAAGACAGTGTTTGAGAGAAAATAGGCTTTTTGTGTTCACATGAAAAGTGACCAAAAGTTTGGACACACCTTCTCAGTCAAAGAGTTTTCTTTATTTTCATGACTATGGAAATTGTATATTCACACTGAAGGCATCAAAATTATGAATTAACACGTGGAATTATATATGGAATTATAAACATAACATAAAAGTGCGAAACAACTGAAAATATGTCATATTCTAGGTTCTTCAAAGTAGCCACCTTTTGCTTTGATTACTGCTTTGCACACTCTTGGCATTCTCTTGATGAGCTTCTAGAGGTAGTCACCTGAAATGGTCTTCCAACAGTCTTGAAGGAGTTCCCCGAGAGATGCTAGGCACTTGTTGGCCCTTTTGCCTTCTGTCTGCGGTCCAGCTCACCCCTAAACCATCTCGAAATAAAGAAAACTCTTTCAATGAGAAGGTGTGTCCAAACTTTTGGTCTGTACTGTATGTGTGTGTATATATATATATATATATATATATATATATATATATATATATATATATTTTTTTTTTAAAGCATCATTGTTCTTTTCTGTCAGTTTGACCCCAGGGTCTTTAAGCTGTATAAAACAATAACTAAATAAATTTTACTTGGGCTGTGATGGTGGCAGATTTTTACCACTTTATCACCATCACAGCCGTAGACAAGACTGTTCAGCTTTTAACAATATACCAATTTTTTATTTTAGAGTTCATTGAAGAAAAAGAGGAAAATGAAGAATACAGTGAAGTTGAGGAGAAAAATAATGTCAAAACTGGTGGGAAAACTTTGAGTTGCTCTCAAACCAAACAGAAAGATTTAAAGAAAAAAAGAGTTAAGGTATCTTTCACCTGCACTCAGGGTGGAAAGAGTTTCACATGTAAATCAAATCTTAAGCATAACATGAGAGTTCATACTGGAGAGAAACCATTCACTTTCAATCAGTGCAGGAAGATTTTCAAACAATCATCAAACCTTAAGGATCACATGAACATCCACACTGGAGAGAAACCTTACAAGTGTTCACACTGTGACAAGAGATTCAGTGTGTCATCGAGTCTGAAAACACATGAGAGGATCCACACTGGAGAGAAACCTTACAAGTGTTCACACTGTGACAAGAGATTCAGTCAGTCAGGAAATCTGAAAACACATGAGAGCACTCACACAGGAGAGAAACCTTACAAGTGTTCACACTGTGACAAGGGATTCGCAGTGTCAACAGAGCTGAAAACACATGAGATGATTCACAGTGGAGAGAAACCTTACAAGTGTTCACACTGTGACAAGAGATTCATTCGGTCAGCAGGTCTGAAAAAACATGAGAGGATCCACACTGGAGAGAAACCTTACATGTGTTCACACTGTGACAAGAGATTCAGTCGGTCAGCAGGTCTGAAAAAACATGAGAGGATCCACACTGGAGAGAAACCTTTTAAGTGTTCACACTGTGACAAGGGATTCAGTGATTCGACACATCTGAAAACACATGAGAGGATCCACACTGGAGAGAAACCTTACAAGTGTTCACACTGTTTCAAGAGATTCAATCATTTATCAAGTCTGAAAAAACATGAGAGGATCCACACTGGAGAGAAACCTTACAAGTGTTCACACTGTGACAAGAGATTCTGTGTGTCATCAAGTCTGAAAACTCATGAGAGGATCCACACTGGAGAGAAACCTTACAAGTGTTCACACTGTGACAAGAGATTCGGTGTGTCATCAAGTCTGAAAACTCATGAGAGGATCCACACTGGAGAGAAACCTTACAAGTGTTCACACTGTGAAAAGAGATTCTGTGTGTCAACAGAGCTGAAAACACATGAGAGGATCCACACTGGAGAGAAACCTTACAAGTGTTCACACTGTTTCAAGAGATTCAATCATTTATCAAGTCTGAAAACACATGAGAGAATCCACACTGGAGAGAAACCTTACAAGTGTTCACACTGTGACAAGAGATTCGGTGTGTCATCAAGTCTGAAAACTCATGAGAGGATTCACACTGGAGAGAAACCTTACAAGTGTTTAATCTGTGACAGGAAATTCAGTGATTCATCGAGTCTGAAAAAACATGAGAGGATTCACACTGGAGAGAAAGCACATCACCGCAATGTACGTGGGAAGTGTTCCATTGAGTCATCTGTTATACACAAAAACCAACCACAGTAAGGCCCCGTACACGCAGAGACGCATTTAACTGTATATGTAAATATTTTGTATGGTATATGCGTTTCGTCCAGACGGATCCGGCATTCGGGGCAGTCAAAACCCTATTTTTTTTTTCTTTTTTTTTAAACCAGGTCCCAGAGTGGATAAATCTGAAAATGACACCTTTTGTGTTTTTCTGTACTGCCAATCCATATGTTTTGTAAAACAATGATGTCATCACCCCACGTCTTGACCATATTCAGACACCGCTACGTCATTTAACACCAACAACATGGGCAAGGAACTCGACCGGAAGTTGAAGTCGGGTGGGGGCTGCCATCTTTTAGCAGAACTTCACTTGCGTTAGCATTCCCATTGACTCCCATTCATTTTGGCGTCACTTTGACAGCGAATAACTTTACATCTGAGGCGTTTAAAGACTCTGTTTGTCCATTATTTATTTCTAAAGATACACGACAATGTATAAAGGGCTCCATTACCTTCTATGTTACATTATGGCCCCGTATAAACAGTTTTTGTAAAAAATAGGCTAACGATTGCGTCATACCCACTCGGCTCTCTGTCGCATTACCGTACAGACAGGAGGAGAAGCTCGCAGGCAAATAACTTAATATGGCGTACTGTCGTTACATTTTAAAATGCTATACAAAATAATTAATCAGAATACTTACTCCTGCTCACTCACGACAAGGAACTCCCCGCTCAAGCTCGCGGTCTCTGCAAGATTAACGATGGCAGTTTGCACGCACAGCTACTAGAAGATTTACATCTGCCAGACAGGTTACTGACGTCGTCAAGCTTCGTTTGAGTCTGCGCGTCAGAAACGGAAGTGCTAAAAAACGCTAAAACTGGGCTTCATTTGTCTCAATTGAGTTCCAATGGGGTCGCTGTGTCCATTTCTTTTACTGTCTATGGTTTGTGCTCATGCTGCAGAAGCTACTGAGTCTGTAAGCTTGACTAAACTTACTAGTAGAGCAGCACGATATTGGAAAACAACTCACATCGCGATGATTTTTCTGATTATTAGGAACACCATAGTAATACTGTGTTTGACCCCCTTTCGCCTTCAGAACTGCCTTAATTCTACATGGCATTGATTTAACAAGGTGCTGAAAGCATTCTTTAGAAATGTTGGCCCATATAAGCTCCCGTTCCACCACATCGCAAAGATGCTCTATTGAATTGAGATCTGGTGACTGGGGGGGGGCCATTTTAGTACAGCGAACTCATTTTCATGTTCAAGAAACCAATTTGAAATGATTTGAACTTTGTGACATGGTGCATTATCCTGCTGGAAGTAGAAAACATCCCCCACACCATTACACCAACACCAGCAGCCTGCACAGTGGAAACAAGGCATGATGGATCCATGTTCTCATTCTGTTTATGCCAAATTCTGACTCTACCATCCGAATGTCTCAACAGAAATCGACACTCATCAGACCAGGCAACATTTTTCCAGTCTTCAACTGTCCAATTTTGGTGAGCTTGTGCAAATTGTAGCCTCTTTTTCCCATTTGTAGTGGAGATGAGTGGTACCCGGTGGGGTCTTCTGCTGTTGTAGCTCATCCGCCTCAAGGTTGTGCGTGTTGTTGCTTCACAAATGTTTTGCTGCATACCTTGTTTGTAACAAGTGGTTATTTAGGTCAAAGTTGCTCTTCTATCAGCTTGAATCAGTCGGCCCATTCTCCTCTGACCTCTAGCATCAACAAGGCATTTTCGCCCACAGGACTGCGCATACTGGATGTTTTTCCCTTTTCACACCATTCTTTGTAAACCCTAGAAATGGATGTGCGTTAAAATCCCAGCAACTGAGCAGATTGTGAAATACTCAGACCGGCCCGTCTGGCACCAACAACCATGCCACGCTCAAAATTGCTTAAATCACCTTTCTTTCCCATTCTGACATTCAGTTTGGAGTTCAGGAGATCCTCTTGACTAGGACCACACCCTTAAATGCATTGAAGCAACTGCCATGTGATTGTGGATTACAGATTTGCTCCCGCGAGATCCGATGCAACAGAGAGCGGCGCTGGACAAGACTTCTGTGTGTGTGTGTGTGTGTGTGTGCAGGATACAAGAAAACAAAATGATTCATGGGACTCCACAAATTAGAAATATCTAAACATAACATTTGTTAAAAAAGGTTACATTTCTTCCTTTTAATATTCCTTTAATAAAGCAAGTTTGCCGTTATTGTTGCTGTTTTCATTTCAAATAAATAAAACATTGAACCTCAAACTAAGCATTTGTTTTAAAAGAGGGAAAATATCTTATTTATTTTGGTTACAATATCAATTTTTGTCATTTTGTTCAATATCAACTTTGGTCAAGAAAAGTAAAAAGCCTATAAAGGTGCTGTAGGGAACTTTTGTAAAAAAAAAAAAAAAAAATTTTTTTACATATTTATTAAACCTGTCATTATGTCCTGACAGTAGAATATCATACAGATAATCTGTGAAAAAAATCAAGCTCCTCTGGCTCCTCCCAGTGTCCTAATGCCATTTGCAGAAACTCCGTCGCTCCCGGTAAAAAATAACCAATCAGAGCTGCGGCCCGTAACTTTGTTTGTGTAAAAAATGTAGAAAAATGTATATATTAAGCGAGAACACCATGAATCCATTTTCCAAACCGTGTTTTTGGCTTGTCCTGAATCACTAGGGTGCACCTTAACAAGTGTTTATATTCTGACTATTTTAGATTGCTTCGGGGATACCGCGCCGGAGTAACCCAGTACCTTTGTGATTCTTCATAGACATAAACAGAGAGAAGTAGATCTGGCTATGATGTTCTTCCGCAAGACGCAAACAGTTCAGTTTATTAACCGCTACAGCGTCAAAAGTTCCCTACCGCAGCTTTAAATGTCAATGAGAATTTGTACCATTGTACTATTTTATAGCATGTTTTAATTAATGGGCTAACAATGAACCACAAACTACTATAGTTTTAAAGAAAGGGGAAATAAAGAGTCTTTTAATAACATGTTTTAGCCTGTTTCGTTATTAATAAAAATAGGCTAATAATGAGCCACAAACTAAGCATTCGTTTGAAGTAAGAGGAAAATGTAGATTCATTATGCATATTTTTATTGTGTGTTAACAGATTTGTGAGATTCGGATGAACTGAGATGTATTTTAGAGATTATAAATGCAGTGCTCTGCTGGCATTCCACCAAACCATATAAACCATGCACACAGCAGCCACTTGCTTTAGTTAAGAATAACTGTTCTACTCCAAAACTAGTCCAATCGCGTTTGCAGGAGGTCAGTCCGCGCTCAGCTGGTGTCGAATCACAACACAGGAACCGCTGACCCAATCAGAACTCGTTACGTATTTCTGAAGGAGGGACTTTATAGAACAAGGAAGACATCAGCCCGTTTTTATGACAGTGAAAACAGAGGTATACAGATAGGTGAATTGTGTGAAAAATACTGTTTTTTACAAGTGAAACATGAACGCATGTTATATTGCACACTGTAAACACAATCAAAGCTTCAAAAAAGCGCGTACAATGGGACCTTTAATTATGTCTTTACTGTGTGACCAAATATTTAGCAGTTCAGCTGTTTGATCGTTCTGGTGCCTTGTGCACATATTCATTGGAAACAGCAGCCATTCTCTGACCACACACCAATGTGTCCCTGAGCGAGACACTTAACCCCTAGCTGCTCAGAGGGATATATATTGTACATAATATTGCAATATATTGCACATATATTGCAATTGTAAGTCGCTTTGGATAAAACCGTCAGCTAAATGAATAAATGTAAATGCCTTTTCCGTTTCTTCCTCCAAAAGTCTATGGCAGCCCATAGAACCGATTGCAGGAATGTTGTGAGATTTGGCACACTGATAGAGGGAAGTCCCAACATTAACCATAACAAATTTGAAGTCTCTAACTCCAACTCAAGTGCCACCACTTGTCCAAAGTTTCAATGTTTCTATGCTAATAACTTTTGAACCGTAAGCCAACTTACTAATTGTTATAATAGAACAATTAACACGTACATTACATTATACATGTTGTTTATGGTAAATGCTGTTTGATTGACCACAATGTTGTTTGATCCCAATTGTAGAAAAATGTCTACTTAAAAAATGCCAGGTTCCTTGTATTTTTTGCATTATAGAGTATGTGGAGAGTCTGCTAAGACTGTTTTTTGAGGAGGTGGTCATCAATCCTTGCCCATACCAAGAGCAGATTAATCAACTGGAGGTTCCAGACCACTTATGTGCTGCCTTTGACAAGCCTGACCTACAGGAATCTGAAGTCAGACCCTGGTCCCGTTTTACACAGATGGAGTAGGAGCAGGTTTAGATCGAGTGTGTATGTGTGTGTGTGTGTGTGTGTGTGTGTGAGTGAGAGAGTGTGTGTGAGTGTGTCTGTGGTAGAGAGAGTGTGTGTGTGTGTGAGAGAGAGAGTGTGTGTGTGTAATTTTTTGTGTTAAAATTAATCTTTAAGATGTAATAAATGAAACATCAAATGTAATTAAAGTCCTTTGTCATTATTTATTACATACAGTTGTACATGCATATCACTTGCTATTGTGGATGTAGTGAAGGTAGCTTGAAGCCGGTGTATCTCTCTGATGTGAATGTGGATCTTATTTTAACAACAACACATGATGGGAGGACAACACGTATTTTTCTTCCCAAGTAGCCCCAACACCATCTGACAAAGGTCCTGTAGGCAGTGTGACGGTATCGCCTAAAGACAAAAAAAGGAAACTAGATAATAATGCATTGTTTGCAGAACAGAAACTGACTGTTGCAGATATGATTATTCTCTTACTCTTCGATAGTAAACACATCTTGGTCATAGTCGCCATAATACTGGACCAAGGATGCGTATTCAACTTGAAGAACCCATGGGTTCAAGCAGACCGCTTCAAAACCTGGGTGTTGAGTCATGCATCCAGGTTGCAGTTCTGCTTCTGCACATTTATCAACAATCTATATAAAAAATAATGTAACAATTTTGTAGTTTTAGTATTTTACTATTAGTAATTTATTCTAGACTGTAGTATATTTTATGTAATGTATTAACACATAGGCACTGTATTACAAATGTTAAGGTTTTTTGAAGTCAGAGTTGGCTATCTTCAGTTCTACTCTGCTGCTGTGTCATTTATAGGCTGATTAATAACATGATACCCATTCTCTGCACTTCTTTTACAAACCTGCCTAACCTCCCTACAACATAGTCTTTCAGGACCAGTGGCCATGTGCTCGCAGTAGCCACAGGAGCACCTGAATGAAAAGCATAGTACAGTTTAAGTTGACAAATTAAAGTTGTGGTTTAATCGTGGTAAGCTTTATTATCTGTCAATTATAGATGTAGGCAACTATTCTAGACAAGCTACAACATTCAAAAACATTGGTTGCAGCAGTAATGGCAAATAAAAATAGTTTTATAATTACAATTAGTGTTACCATTGGGACACATCGAGATGCTCACGAGTGTGAACTTGCTCCTGAGCCGCCACGTCCAGGTGACCGTTTGAACTCTCCGCATATAACGGCTCAAACATGTAAGGTCTGATTCCCGTGACGAAATGATCCTCCGTGTGTTCCTGTTCTTCATCTTCCTCCTCCTCCTGCTGCAAACTAAATTGCGGTGATTCCGGTGGCGAGTAATCCTCAACAACCGATTGTAAACTTGCGTTTAGATCTGCCTCCATTTTTTTAATTAAACACCTACTTATCTAGATCCAATCAGGTGCTAGTTGGAAAATAAGCCACGCCCACTATTTTCCTCATTTATTATTCCGTTTCTCTCGGAAATACGTCACAACACTGGAGAAAAGTCGTTTACAACTTCCGTTTCACGGGGACTTTAAGTTTAGGGTATTGGGTAGGATTATGGATGTCATGCATTATATGTACTTTATAAGCACTAATAAACAGCCAATATGTTAATAACAGATATGCTAATAAGCAACTAGTTATTAGTGTGAATTGGACTCTATACTAAAGTGTTACCGAAGTTTCAATAACAATATACAATACTATACCATTCAAAAGCTTGTTGTAAATAATATAAATGTGACAAATAGAGATAACTCTAACAAATGTAAAAACAATGTAGTTCTTTCAATTTATTCCCCCTAAAAAAACCTGAAAAATATTCTCCGCTCTTTTCAACATTAATAATAATAATAATGATGATGATGATAATAAATTGTTTGGTTTTTTTTGGTAGAAAATAAGATTGTTAAAAGGATTTCTGAAGGATTTTGTGACTGGAGTAAGGATGCCTAAAAATTTGTTTGAAAGTCAGCTTTGATTGTTCCTAATAAACTGTTTAACTGCTCCCCCAAGTGGATATTAAATTATGTTGTGGGATAATTAAATATATTCTTAATAAACTACAAACATAAAATTATATAGATTTATTTTATTCTCACATTCTTTCTTGTAACTCATCACTCAGTGGCACAGCTGAATGAGAGGCTCATTATGCAGCTCATTATGCGGCCCTTTGTCTTCTCAGGTGTAAATCACAATGATATTCATGATAGTTGACGCCTACTCGCATATGACTTTTACCGACAAAAAGTGTCTTAGAAAATTTCAATCAATATATTGTTTTCTGTGAGTGAGTAAACAAGATGATTTTCACATAATTTAGAAAGAAAAATTCTAGGCTACAAGCTCCAGTTCTCAACAATTCCGGGAACCAATGTTATGTATGTGTTTTATGGCCTTATTTAAGTGATTTAACATTTTTAGTTTTTCACTAACCATGCATAAATTTTTTTTCTCAAAAATACAATTATGTACATGCATGCATTTAACATATGTGCTGATTACAGTGATATTAGACTTTACCCGTTAAGATATTTATAAGAAACTGAAAAAAGCAAAAATATCAGGGCCTGACAAAACTTCTCCAGGCCCCAAAAATACCCTTAGACTCCAGAGGGTTAATGGTTAATTAGACTTATTAAAATGCTACTAACTTTTTATTGCATTAGGTTATTGCAATGAAACTGGTCTCAAAACATTCCCTGGCTTATGCCGACAACATAAATACTAAATATGCCAGAGTAAGCTGAACTTCCTGTCCGCCATTTAGATTTTTGTTGAAAACCTGCTTTTTCAAACTCCTCATCAACTGTTGGTCCAATTTTCACAAAATTGAATCAGATGATCTTCAGACTGTGCTGACAAAAAGTTATGGATTTTGTGTCAATAGACAAAACTTTTTGCATACCACCGCGACGAATTTGAGGCATGATGCCAAAATGACACTTTCATGCTGCTTATTATTATTCTTCCGACTTGGGGCCTATGGCAGCCCATAGAACCAATTGCGGGAAAGATGTAATGGTTTGAGATTCTGATAGAGGACAGTCCCAACATTAAATACACCAATTTTAATGTGTCTGTCATTCCCTCTAGCGCCACCACCTGTCCAAAGTTTTACTTATATGTTGCTAATAACTTTTGGACCGTCCCGTCAATCTACACAATTCTTTTTTCCTCTGATTCCTGAGCTCATGCCGATTTAATACAAAAAGGCATCATTTTCCGTCATTAAAATATAACCACCATTTAGAATTTTTTGAAAAAACTACTTTTTCGAACTCGTCCTAGACAATTTGTCCAATTTGCACGAAAATTGAACCAGATCATGTTCAGGCAGTGCTGACAAAAAGTTATGGAATTCAAATTGATTCGTCAAACCGTTTTTGGTAAACGCTCGAACAAATTTTACTTAGTGGTTGCAAAAACAGTTGTAAGGTTGTATCTCCGCAACGCTTTATCATAATCATACCAAACTTGGTACATGTCATAACAAGCATGACCTGAGGCATCACGCAGCGCCACCTACTGGTCTGGAGACATGAAAAATGGCTATTTTTGCTTATAACTTCTGAACAGTTTGTCCAAAAATCATAAAAGGTCTTGTTAGATTCAGGGCAACATTCCGAGTTGACTGATATCCAATCTTACCATATCGGTCATTTTGACTATTGGCCATTTTGAATTTTGTGCTAAAATGCTGTATTTTCAGAACGCATCAACAGATTGTTACAACACATGGTATGGATCATCAGCACAATGTCCTGAAGAAGCGTGAGAAGTTTCGACCACCTAGTGTTGAATTGTTTTTCAAACGCTTATAACTTTGGGTGTGGTTGACTTATTTTCACGAGACTCATCTAATTTGAATCATGAAATCTTGCCAAGTCCTACGATACCAAACATGCTAGGTTTTGCCTTACGGTTTGTGTAGCGTTGTGATTTAGCGCTTAAAAAACATTTGGCTATATCTTCAAAACCGCTTGTCCGATCAAGACGAAACCACCTTCAGAAGTTTGAAAACATAGGTCAATAGCTAGAAACCATTGCCAAAATGCGAAAATATTGATAGTAAGGGGTAGTAAAATTCAATCAAAGTCATGTGTCAGTCATTTTTACGTGTTTTTTCATATGTCTATAACTCTGAAGTCAATTGAGATATTTTCACCAAAATTGACACACATATGTATGGGCTCACTCTGAGGACACTTAAAAAAATGGTGGGACTGAGCCTCTTGGTGGCGCTATAATAGAACAAAACATGAAATTCCCATTGACTTCAATACAGTTTTGTGAAATAAAATGCTATACTAAACAAATGCATTGGAGTGATATTACAAAAATCAGAATGTGCCACCAGCACCATCCCCTGAAGGTACCCATAATATTTTTGAAAAGTTATAACAAAATTTCCAAAAAGGCTAATAACTTTTGAATAAATCTGGCTATGGAAATGCCACTGGTCTTAATAGATTGATTGGGTCAAGCCGAGAACATAGATACCAAGTTTTCTTTATGTAGCCAAGTGAAGAAATTTAACAAAACGTAACGTTGAGCATAAATTGGTTGCGGGTCCTTTAAGAAACTGTGTTTGCAACACTTGCTTTGCGGCACTCCCGCATGTATCGCATGTGAACGTTTTTCAGAGTGAGCAGAGCATCATAAGCAAACGGGTGCTCAAGTTTGGTGCCATTATCTTGATTTTGGCAAGGTAAATGTACATTCTTGCAGGAGTTGTGAACAAATTGCATAAAGTGTGTATATGAACATAGCATGCTACTCATTAATGTTTCATGGATCGCATTTTAGGACGTTTATGGATTTGCATGTGTGAGGTGGATCGGGTTTGATCACATTTTGGGACACGTGCAAAGACTGGGTATGTACAGTGAATGTTACTGAAGTTTTATTTTCCTTATTTAAAGCCAGTGTATTTTCCTGTCGTTGAATCTGTTTACATTGAATGTTGGAATTCATGTTAGCAACAATTATGAGTGTACTTAAAACATATCATACTTTGATAAAATTATTAGAATGTATTAAAAGATTGTGTTTTTTGGTACTCATGTATTTCATGAAAACGGTGGAGTTTACTGGTGGGCTAATGTGCTGTTATTGTTATTCAATATTAGGCTCTACCGTATTTAATTTCATTTTATTTTATTTTACTCCATTTCATTTCACTCAAGGGTGATTCAGAAATACAAAAATTACCCATATTTGTACTCTGAACTTTTAAAGTTTGAGACTATTTCTGGATTGTATTTCTCACATTTTGAAATCAGTGCTTGATCTTTTGTTTTTTTGTCAAATGAGCACAACAGAGTCCTAAGATTTACTTTATTTTATGATTGTTTTTCATCAGTACTTACTCCCATCGATCGTTGTCCTTCTGAGAGACAGCTGTCAGAATAAAAACCCATAAAATATACTTTTTTGTATTGTGTGGCGTTTCCTTCTAATCCATAGGCCACATTTTGGTACCAGGAGTGGGGTATCTGACTGTTGGGAGTCTATAGTTTTTTTTTTTATGTCTTGAAATACGGTAGAGCTGAAGATAGGTGCTTGTGGAACACGGAGTGAAGGCAAACTTTCTCGGTGCGGTTGTCCAGCGAACAGACGTCAGCCGGCTGGAGGTGACAATACTGCTAAGCGAGAGGAAGAAGAGTGCCTTATCCATTGTGGTCTGCATCGTGCTTTCCGAGGAGACACCTATCAAGAGACTGTCTAAAAAGGAAGAGGGGTGTATTCTATGAGGAGCTGAGAACATATCCTTTGACTCCCAAATAATAACGAACTGATTAAGAGACTATTTTTTGTCCAAAGCAACTGTTTCCATTTTGTTAAACTGAAGAAAATTGTATACTGCAACAATGTCACAATCAGATGATGTTGCTCCACTTTTACCAGCTGATGAGTATTGTGATGAACAGGGTGCAAGTAGTGGTAGGCATGACATGTACGTACAAATTCAAGAACTTAATAGAAAGCATGAGGAAACTATGGCAGCAATTGCTAACTTAAGTAGAGAGCCAACCAGGTCTTACATTTATGTACCAAGAGAACGTCACATACAACCATTCAGTGGTGATTTGAACAAAGATGGGAGATTTGTTGACGAGTTTATTGAAGAGGTAGAGAGGGTGATGCATGCTAGAAGTCAGACTATGGAAGACCAGTTAGACTTTGTCCTCTCACTTCTTAAAGGGGCAGCTTTAGAGGAGGTCAGATTGCGAATGGGGAATGATGCAAAACATCCATGTGACATTTTTGAATATCTGAGAGAAGCTTTCAGAGAAAAGCGCAGTGTATCTCAGCTATTGCAAACATTCTATAGCCGTAAACAATTAGAAGGGGAGGATATTCGTGCCTACTCCCATGCACTGTCCCAGATTCTGAACTCTATTCAGAAAAAATCAGCAAATGCTGTTGCAAATGTGAGCATGGCAATTCGAGATCAATTTATTGAGGGCATTAGAGACGCTAGCCTTAGGAGAGACCTTCGAAAGCTGGTTAGAGACAAGCCAGAGTCAACACTTATTGAAGTGCGAGATGAAGCTCTCACGTGGTCTTTAGAAGATCCCAAGCCTCGTGTCCCAAAAGTAATCAGCAATCATAGTGTTGTATCTGAGACCGTTGAAGCCCAATGTGCTGCTGTTGCACCTGAAACCAAAACAGTTAGTCTTGAAGAAGTTTTGAAAATTGTAGCAGAACAAGGAAGAGCTATAGGAGAGCTAACCCAAGCTGTGGAGAAACTCACCACAAAGTGCTTCAAGTCAGAGCCTGTAACCCAAAGCAACCCCAATGTGCAGCCAAGGTTTACAGATGATGGGCAGCCAATTTGTTTCCGGTGTAATGGTGTAGGACACATCGCTAAGAGGTGCATGAGAAGAAACAAACAGGCTGTTACAGACCAAGCTGCTAGCTCTGGGCCCCAGGGAAACACCCGCCCTCGGTTGCTGTGAGCCAGGCAATGCGAGGGCAGTCAGTTGGCTCAACTAGTGTAGATACTAGTCGTGATAGACTACTTGAACGTGCTGTTGGAAAATGTCCTATTGCTAATCTCAAAATAAATGGGGTGAGTGCCACTTGTCTGCTGGATACAGGAAGTCAAGTCAGCACTATTTCTGAGAGTTTTTTCAGGGAACACCTGTGTGGTGAGGATAAAGATATGCTCTCAACATCAGGATGGCTGAAAATAACTGCGGCCAATGGTTTGGACATACCTTATCTCGGTTACCTTGAGTTGAAAGTTGAAACCATGGGTATTGTCCTCTCTGAATGTGGCTTCCTTGTAGTCAGAGACACACTGAACTCCCCTCTTGTACCAGCACTAATTGGCATGAATATTATCAGCAGATGCAGACAACTGGTACATGCAGAGTTTGACACCACCCTTGGTGGGAAATTGCAGTCTAATTGGAGAGAGGCATTTCAACAACTGCACCATGCAAGTAGCCAAGAGAGAAGGACAGCCGTTTGTTTAGCTGGAAAAGACATGGTACACATACCTGCTTCTTCAGTTGCGACTGTGCTGGCTAAACGCACAAAACATATGTCACATGATGACTCATTTGACTACCTACTAGAGCCACTGAATATACCATTACCAGGTGGATTAATTGTTGTTCCCTGTCTGGTGGCCGGAGGGAAACAGTTGTTTCCTGTGCAAGTGGTGAATCTTTCCCCAGAAGACATCTGGTTGCGGGCCCGAACCAGGCTTGGGACTGTAACTCACATTGAGAGTTTGAAATTGAATGAGACATGTGAGGTTAAGTTCCAACGAATTTCAGCTGATACTGAGGAAATAACTGTTAACACCAAAAGTGATCAGGTATTGGAGAACAGCTCAAAAGAGTTCCTCAGTAAGCTGCATATCGGTGGTACCCTTGAGCAGCAAACAGAGCTGAGTAATTTGTTGATGCAGTATTCTGATGTGTTCGCACTCGAGGATGAAGATCTTGGTTTCACTGATAAGGTGCAACATGAGATCCATGTAACCGATGATATTCCAGTGACACAGCCTTACAGGCGTATACCACCCACCAGTGATGGAGTACTCGAGTCCTGGACTCGGACTCGAGTCCGACTCGAGTCACTATTCTTTGGACTCGAGTCCGACTCGAGACTCCATTCTCTGGACTCGTGACTCGACTTGGACTCGCGGACTGATGACTCGGACTTGGACTCGGACTCGAGAATATATAAAATCGGACTTGAGCATTCATCACGTTGTTTTTGACTAAATATATGTTATTTAAAAAAATTATATAAGGTGTTACACTTTTCCTGTTTCGTGCCCAAGACCGGCCGATATCTAGTTTTTCCCCCTCACAAAACACTGCTACGGCTCGCTCTCTTTGCTTGACAACACACTCACTGACGTCAATCACTTTACGCTAGTGCTTTATTCGCGGGCTAAATGTTCACATTTGAAGAAATGCAGAAAAATGTGCCCCGAATCGTGGACTTTGCCTACACGAATTACATCTAATGCTGGAAAGAGCAGCGCTAAATGTTGTGTGTGCAATCGCACAATTGAGGAAAAGACTGGGACCACTTCAAATTTTAACAGACACCTGTCACGGATGCACCCTGAAAAGTAAGTAAAATCCTTTTCCATTGGCTAACGTTAGCTTTTTAAAAAAAATATTATTGACTAATGCATATATGATAATAAACAGAAGAATAGGGTTGGGCGATGTTTGAAAATTTGGCATCAGACGTCGACGATGTCTAATGTCTGGTTCAGATACATAACATTGTTTTTGTCTGTTGATAATTTACTAGTCAATGTGTCAGATCAGATTACATTATTGTTTTGTCTGTCGCCATAGTCACTGTGTCAGATGCAATTTTGATTCCTAAAATCCTGTTGTGTTGTGTTGTGGACAAGAATCATCTCAGACTAAGGGGCCGTTCACATATCGCGCCTAAAAACGCGTGGAAAACGCTTGGCGCGCCGCTTTCTCCTTTCCAAAGCGCTTGGGCAGTTGCGCTCCTGAGGCATCTGCCGTTGCTAAGCAACCATGACCTGCTCTCTCCATGAAGACGGAAATTTCAGCAAAGGATAAATGAATTTGCAGCACTAAAAATAGCTTGAAGTAGCTCTGCTAGTAAATTTATTTCAAAATGGCAATATACAGCGATGATCAGCTGTTCCTTCATCTTTGCTGAGCTTTCAAAGTTGTTACAGGAAAGGATGAAGCTGATTGGTTAGTTCTTGTCACATGACCCGCGGTGCGCTTGCGGCTCTCTGAAAAGTGAGATGTTTTAACTCAGTGCGGTGCGGACGCGCCTGGAAAAAACGAGCGCTCCGCAACCGTGTCGCTTCCATTATTTAGCGGTCATACCGCTCGCCTACATTGGAAATAACGAACTTGAGCGTGCAAAAGACGCGATATGCGAACGGCCCCTTACGTTACATGTTGCTTTCTGACCAGTCGCGTGCTGTCAAACACACACATTCACTTGAACACATAAAAACACTCACGCTAAATCACTCGGTCACTCACACACAAACGCGCTCTCTCGCTCTCTCTCGCTCTCACTCTCTTTCTCTCACTCACACACACTCTCTCTCTCTCGGCATATCGTATTGATTTTTAAGTTTAAAGTATCTTTAAAATACCGTGTCCTGTAAAATGCACGTTTCTTTCTGTAATACAGTGTTAAAGAATTAGTTAACACAAAATTGAAAATTTCCTAATAATTTACTCCTCTCAATGCCATCAAGGATATCCATGGCTTTTGTTCTTCAGTGTAAAATAAATTATGTTTTTTAAGGAAAACATTTCAGGATGTTTTCTTCATATAATGGACTTCAATGCCTACCAACTCAGTTGGTTGCTATTGTTTCCTCAAAAAACCTAAAATCTTTTCCACTGAAGAAAGACATGGATATCTTAGATGACATCGGGGTAAGTAAATTATTAGGAAATTTTCATTTTGAGGTGAACTAATCCTTTAATGTTCCTTATTAAAAAAATATTAAACAATTAAATAAATATAATCGTGCCACAGCTAGTTAACAATGATTTGAACTAAGGGCAAAGACAATTCTAGTGATATACTCATTTCTAGTTGCAAGAAAGAGTGCCTGAAAAATGTTGCTTGATTTGGCTTAATTGTATATAATTTCTCCCACTAGGTACCAACAATACTGTGCCTCTGTTGCATCACATTTGACACCAGCTGCTTCAGGTCAGAGTGCTATTACTTCATTTTTCCATGCTGGACCACAAGGGATCTATGACACCAAACATCCACGTCAAAAGGCTATAAGTGATGCCCTTGTGAAAGATCTTATCATTAGCTGTTGTTTGCCTCTCTCCATGGTTGACAATGAGGACTTCAGGCACTTCCTTCATGTCATGGACCCTCAGTATAGGCCTATTGCAAGATCCACAATTTCATCTGTGACCATTCCAGGAATGGTAAAAGTTCAAAAGGAATGGATAAAGTGCCAGCTGGCTGAAGCTTTGAGTGTTGCGGTTACTACAGATATTTGGAGTAATCGCAAGATGCGGTCATTCCTTGGAGTGACAGCACACACAGTGACTGAGGTAAACCATGTACTCAGCCTTCAGTCTTATCTTCTTTCCTGCAAAAGAGTCCATGGCAAACACACCGGAGAAAAGATTGCAATGATGTTTGAATGCTGTGCTGAAGAGTATCTGATTAAGAATAAGATCAACTTTGTCATCACTGATAATGCGTCCAATATGAGGAAAGCATTCCAGGCCAGATTTCTGCCAGAGGAAGACGAGTCTGCAGATCCAGAGCCGGAGGATGAAATCTGGCAAGATCTGACACCAGAAGATCAAGAGGCAGTCAATGCTACTTTGGATGAAAACTGTAAGATGCAGAGACTGTCGTGCTTCACACATTCACTGCAGTTGGTCATAAAAGATGGTTTGAAAGAAGCCAGTGGGCTGTCAGGCACCCTATCCAAGCTGTCCCGTGCAGCCAACCTCCTCCACAGTGGCACCTCATTTAAAGACTGCTTTGAAGCAAACTTTGGTGATGCAACGATTCCAACAGCAAATGCTACGCGATGGAATTCTACTTTGAAGCAAGTGAAGGCATATGTGAATTTTGACATACAAATGCTAGCATATGTGTTGGACTCAGAGGGGCACAAAAGTCTAATCCTTTCACAGCGAGAATATGCTCAGCTTAAAGAACTGATCGAAGTTCTCGATCCATTCTTAGAGGCAACCAACCTGACTCAGGGAGAGAAAACTGTCACTGTCAGTGTTGTTGTGCCCTGTGTCCTCACTCTGCACAGTCATCTGCAGGAAATAGGAGAAAGAATCAGATACTGTGGGCCGCTGGTGAGAGCTCTGGAGAACTCCATGAAAGCAAGGTTCACAGAGATCTTCAGTGCAGTGATGATGCCAGGATGTGAGCCAGATGAAGCAACTTTGTAGCATCCGTGTTAGACCCAGCATTTGGTTTCCAGTGGCTAGAACATGATGTGCAGCTGGACAATAGCATTAAAGGGCAACTAAAGAGTCAAATAAAAGGTGAGAAATGTTATTTTTTAATTTTTTTATGCAGACAAGTGAGTTAAAACCGTTTATGAGTTTTATGTCCACATTTAATATGTAAGCCTATTTAATAACATATTTATAAAATACCTTGGTAACACTTTACAATATGGTTCATTAGTTAACTACATTAGTTAGCATTCATGAACTAATAAGGAACTGCACTTATACATTTATTAATCTTTGTTAATTTCTTTATTTACTAATACTTTATTAAAATCTTGTTTATATTAATTAATGTACAAACAACAATGAACACTTGTATTTTTATTAACGTTAACAAAGATGAACAAATACAGAAACAAATGGATTGTTCATTGTTAGTTCATGTTAGTTAATACAGTATTGTTCAAAATAATAGCAGTACAATGTGACTAACCAGAATAATCAAGGTTTTTAGTATATTTTTTATTGCTACGTGGCAAACAAGTTACCAGTAGGTTCAGTAGATTGTCAGAAAACAAACAAGACCCAGCATTCATGATATGCACGCTCTTAAGGCTGTGCAATTGGGCAATTAGTTGAAAGGGGTGTGTTCAAAAAAATAGCAGTGTCTACCTTTGACTGTACAAACTCAAAACTATTTTGTACAAACATTTTTTTTTTCTGGGATTTAGCAATCCTGTGAATCACTAAACTAATATTTAGTTGTATGACCACAGTTTTTTAAAACTGCTTGACATCTGTGTGGCATGGAGTCAACCAACTTGTGGCACCTCTCAGCTGTTATTCCACTCCATGATTCTTTAACAACATTCCACAATTCATTCACATTTCTTGGTTTTGCTTCAGAAACAGCATTTTTGATATCACCCCACAAGTTCTCAATTGGATTAAGGTCTGGAGATTGGGCTGGCCACTCCATAACATTAATTTTGTCCGTTTACTAGTGTGTTTTGGGTCATTGTCTTGTTGAAACAACCATTTCAAGGGCATGTCCTCTTCAGCATAGGGCAACATGACCTCTTCAAGTATTTTAACATATGCAAACTGATCCATGATCCCTGGTATGCGATAAATAGGCCCAACACCATAGTAGGAGAAACATGCCCATATCATGATGCTTGCACCTCCATGCTTCACTGTCTTCACTGTGTACTGTGGCTTGAATTCAGAGTTTGGGGGTCGTCTCACAAACTGCCTGTGGCCCTTGGACCCAAAAAGAACAATTTTACTCTCATCAGTCCACAAAATGTTCCTCCATTTCTCTTTAGGCCAGTTGATGTGTTCTTTGGCAAATTGTAACCTCTTCTGCACATGCCTTTTTTTTAACAGAGGGACTTTGCGGGGGATTCTTGAAAATAGATTAGCTTCACACAGACGTCTTCTAACTGTCACAGTACTTACAGGTAACTCCAGACTGTCTTTGATCATCCTGGAGGTGATCATTGGCTGAGCCTTTGCCATTCTGGTTATTCTTCTATCCATTTTGATGGTTGTCTTCCGTTTTCTTCCACGTCTCTCTGGTTTTGCTCTCCATTTTAAGGCATTGGAGATCATTTTAGCTGAACAGCCTATCATTTTTTGCACCTCTTTATAGGTTTTCCCCTCTCTAATCAACTTTTTAATCAAAGTACGCTGTTCTTCTGAACAATGTCTTGAACGACCCATTTTCCTCAGCTTTCAAATGCATGTTCAACAAGTGTTGGCTTCATCCTTAAATAGGGGCCACCTGATTCACACCTGTTTCTTCACAAAATTGATGACCTCAGTGATTGAATGCCACACTGCTATTTTTTTGAACACACCCCTTTCAACTAATTCAACTAATTGCCCAATTGCACAGCCTTAAGAGCGTGCATATCATGAATGCTGGGTCTCATTTGTTTTCTGAGAATCTACTGAACCTACTGGTAACTTGTTTGCCACGTAGCAATAAAAAAAATATACGAAAAACCTTGATTATTCTGGTTAGTCACATTGTACTGCTATTATTTTGAACAATACTGTACATTAGCTAATGTTAACTAATTAACCGTATTGTAAAGTGTTACCCATACCTCACTTGCCTCCTTTTGTTTCAGAGTATATCAAAGCAGAAGGCGAGAAACAACAGTTACCCCCATCAGCCGCTGCAACAGGGCCAGGGGTAGGTGATGCTCCAGCATCTCCTCCTGAGGCCCCTCAGAAGAAGCTGAAAATGTTCTCCCACTATCGGAAGATTCCCTCCTCGACTAACAACAAGCCATCTGTCCATGCTCAGTTGACTGCATATCTTGACCTGATCGCCGAGCAGGACTCAGTCCCATGCTTTGGGTTTTGGCAGCAGCACAAAGTCAAGTTCCCTGCACTATATCAGCTTGCCACACCGGTATTCTGTATTCCTGCCACCAGTGCACCCATTGAAAGGGTATTTAGCCATGGAGGCATACTGATGAGGCCTCATCGTGCAAGGTTGAGCAGTACCATGCTTTCAAATCTGATGATTTTAAAATGCAACATGAAAATGCAGCATGATTAAACAATTTGTAAATTTTCTATGCTGGTTCCCAATCACAAGTTCACAACAATGGAAGTAAACACATGCTTTTTATTGTGTTGTAAAGTTGCAAAGTGTATATGTCAAATCAGTAAATAAACTCCCTTTGCAATCGTGACAGTGGTGTCATTTTTTGTTTAATGTAGAACCTCTTACTACATTTTATCAGTTCTTTGAAGGTCCCAGAGTGGAGACATGTAGGCACTGGGAGCTCGAGACTCGACTCAGACTCGAATACGGGACTTGAGACTCGACTCGGACTCGAACTCTGGTAATGGTGACTCGACTCGGACTCGACTCTGACTCTTCTTTGGTGACTCGGACTTGGACTCGGACTCGAACACTGGGACTCGAGACTTGACTCGGACTCGACAATTGGTGACTTGACTACAACACTGCCACCCACACAGTACAAGGAAGTTAGAGAACATATCAGTAAGCTTCTCAAGAAAGGAGTGATCCGAGAAAGTAACAGTGCTTTTGCTTCACCTATTGTACTGGTAAGAAAAACGGATGGTAGCCTCAGGCTATGCGTTGACTATAGACAGCTCAACTCCAAGACACAACGAGATGCATTCCCTTTACCTAGGATCGATGAGAGTTTTGATGCACTTCAGGGAGCAACATTTTTCTCTTCGATTGACCTGGCGAGTGGATATCATCAGGTTGCCGTTCATGAGCGTGACAGACATAAGACAGCCTTTACAACTCCATTTGGAATTTTTGAGTACTGCCGTATGCCTTTTGGGGTTTGTAATGGCCCATCAACATTTCAACGTCTTATGCAGACTACAATGGGTGATCTTATTTTCCAAATCATGTTAGTGTATCTGGATGACATACTAGTGTATGCACCCACTTTCGCAGAGCACTTACAGAGGTTGGAAACAGTCTTTAAGAGGTTAAAGGAAACGGGTCTCAAAGTCAAGCCTGGGAAATGCCACTTCCTGCAGCAGGAAGTAATCTTTTTAGGTCATCAAGTGTCAGCTCAAGGAATTGCTACAGATCCAGGAAAAATTGAGGCAGTAAAGGAATGGAAAGTCCCCAACACAGTAAAGGAACTGCGCTCATTCTTAGGATTCTGTAGTTACTACAGAAAGTTCATAGAGGGTTTTTCGAGAATTGCTGGTCCCCTTCATGATTTAGTGAGTCTGTGTATTAGCCAGTTCGGCCAAGGGAAGAAGAATTTCTGTGCTTTGTGGTCATCTGAGTGCCAGTCAGCATTTGAGCTACTGAAAGAGAAACTTACCACGGCTCCTGTATTAGGGTATGCAGATTTTAGTCTCCCATTCATCTTGGAGACTGATGCAAGTCATGAAGGCTTAGGGGCAATACTGTATCAGCAGCAGGGTGGTTGTAAGAGGGTCATTGCATTTGCAAGCAGAAGGCTTCGGAAAGCAGAAAGAAATGACCGTTACTATAGCAGCATGAAACTTGAGTTGCTGGCTCTCAAATGGGCAATCTCTGAAAAGTTTTGTGGTTATCTGCTAGGTTCTAAGTTCATGGTTATCACAGATAACAACCCTCTGTGCCATCTTAAAACAGCCAAACTTGGTGCAGTTGAGCAAAGGTGGGTTGCTCAATTATCTGTGTTTGACTTTGAAGTTAAATACCGCCCAGGCCGACATAATACTGCTGCTGATGCCCTCTCTAGGCAGCCTCTAGCAGGGGAGCCTACCACTCCGGACGAGTATGATGACTGTGTTGCCATCTGTAACATAATCAGTAAAGGGACATTCCTGGAACCTGACTTAGTAATTGCCAGTGAAAGGTGTTACAGAGTCCGCCAGATCCGTGCGTGGGAATCTGGTGGAGAGGCAGACAATGATAATCAGGGAAGCATACCTACTCTGCCAAGCTACACGACTGCAGAACTGGCAGATTTCCAGAAGAACGATCCTACCATCAGTTCTTTCAGACCCTTCTGGGAGAGGAGGAGACAGCCTTCCCATTGTGAAAGATCTCATCTATCAAAGTCTACATTATCATTGATAAAGCAGTGGAAAAGTATCTGTGAACGAGATGGTTTGCTTTATAGTGTTGTAAACGATCAGCGTCATGGTGAATGTCAACAGCTGCTCTTACCCGCGTGCCTAAAAAAATCTGTCCTTGAAAGTGTTCATGAAAATATGGGACATCAAGGGATAGAGCGCACAATCAGCTTGTTGAGGAAACGTTGTTTCTGGGTTGGCATGTATAATGATGTAGACCAATGGATCAAAAAGTGTCAGAGGTGCATCTTAACAAAGATGCCACAGCCAAGGATACATGCCCCTATGAAGTCCTTTCTTGCATCAAGACCCCTTGAAGTAGTGGCAGTTGATTTTACTGTGCTTGAGCCATCATCTGATGGTCGAGAAAATGTATTAATCGTGACCGATGTTTTTACCAAATTCACACAGGCTTTTCCAACCAGGGATCAGAGAGCTGACACTACAGCAAAAATCTTGTTAAAGGAATGGTTCATGAAATACGGTGTACCTGAAAGATTGCATTCTGATCAGGGAAGGAATTTTGAGAGCGAAGTTGTTGCTGAGCTGTGCAAAATGTATGGAGTGAAGAAAACCCGCACTGCACCATACCGGCCTCAGGGTAATGCCCAATGTGAGCGCTTTAATCGAACGCTCCATGATCTGCTGCGCACACTACCCCCTGAAAAGAAAAGGCGGTGGCCGGAACACCTAGCAGAGTTGGTGTATGCCTACAATGTCACACCACATGCAACCACTGGATACTCACCATACTACTTACTGTTTGGAGTCCATCCACACCTTCCAATTGATGCCCTGCTGGGTCATGAGCAACCTGTAGACAGAAAACAAGACTGGTTAGTGATTCATCAAGAGAGATTGAGAGAGGCTCACGAACAGGCAAGAAAATATGCTGAACACAAGGCTGCTGAGAGGTTGGCCCCTTTGAATGAAAAGGTCTATTGTCCCATTATCAATGTTGGTCAACAGGTATATCTGCGTCACCGGCCTTTGTGTAGGAACAAGATACAAGATTCATAGGGTCCTACGGTATACAAGGTTCTAGATGTGCAAGGTACTACATATACTGTTGAGCCCCTTGAGGGTGGTCCTATCAAGAGACTTCATCGAGCTGACTTGAGACCCTGTGTCAATTCTGTACCTGAGCTGGAATTCACTGAGAACTGTCATCCTAAAACACAGCAAGAGAGAACAGCAGAGTCTGAGCAAGTTGAAGTTCAGTCTGATCCTGATTTTGTTGTGCTAGAAGAAGTCACTTACCCTAGTATGCAAGAGAGAAAAGCGATTGGAAGCTCTTCGGCAGAAGGTGAAGTGCTTGTAGGTCAGCCCAAAATTATTCTAGAGGATACTGACCCGAGGTATACTGAACCTGAGCAATTTATGCCTGACACCAGTGCCACTCTCAGTGTAGAGGAAACCCTGCTGAAAAAGCCTGTACCGACCCCTAGGAGAACAAAAAGAGCCAATGCGGGTGTGCATTCAAACCCTTTCAATGAACCGAAGTCTGCATGTAATACAGTCTCACTCAGTCCTGAAGTCTTTTCACAAGTGTTGGCAAGCTTAGGGAGTGTGTTCTTTAGGGAGGCTGTTAAAGAAGTAAAAAAATTATTTGATCATTGAGGACAATGAGGTTTAGCAGGGGAGAATGTAGCCAAGTGAAGAAATTTAACAAAACGTAACGTTGAGCATAGATTGGTTGCGGGTCCTTTAAGAAACTGTGTTTGCAACACTTGCTTTGCGGCACTCCCGCATGTATCGCATGTGAACGTTTTTCAGAGTGAGCAGAGCATCATAAGCAAACGGGTGCTCAAGTTTGGTGCCATTATCTTGATTTTGGCAAGGTAAATGTACATTCTTGCAGGAGTTGTGAACAAATTGCATAAAGTGTGTATATGAACATAGTATGCTACTCATTAATGTTTCATGGATCGCATTTTAGGACGTTTATGGATTTGCATGTGAGGTGGATCGGGTTTGATCACATTTTGGGACACGTGCAAAGACTGGGTATGTACAGTGAATGTTACTGAAGTTTTATTTTCCTTATTTAAAGCCAGTGTATTTTCCTGTCGTTGAATCTGTTTACATGGAATGTTGGAATTCATGTTAGCAACAATTATGAGTGTACTTAAAACATATCATACATTGATAAAATTATTAGAATGTATTAAAAGATTGTGTTTTTTGGTACTCATGTATTTCATGAAAACGGTGGAGTTTACTGGTGGGCTAATGTGCTGTTATTGTTATTCAATATTAGGCTCTACCGTATTTCATTTCATTTTATTTTATTTTACTCCATTTCATTTCACTCAAGGGTGATTCAGAAATACAAAAATTACCCATATTTGTACTCTGAACTTTTAAAGTTTGAGACTATTTCTGGATTGTATTTCTCACATTTTGAAATCAGTGCTTGATCTTTTGTTTTTTTGTCAAATGAGCACAACAGAGTCCTAAGATTTACTTTATTTTATGATTGTTTTTCATCAGTACTTACTCCCATCGATCGCTGTCCTTCTGAGAGACAGCTGTCAGAATAAAACCCATAAAATATACTTTTTTTGTATTGTGTGGCGTTTCCTTCTAATCCATAGGCCACATTTATTTGGCCGAAATTCCTGTCCACCATCTTAATTTTCATTTAAATCCTACTTTTTCAAACTCCTATACAGTTTGTCCGATTTTCACCAAAGTCGAATCGTATCATCTCCAGACTGTGCCGACTTAAAGTTATGAATTTTGTGTCGATAGACAAAACCGTTTTCGTATAGTGCAGCAGCAAATGTCATACTGTGTAACATATTGTCTATTATGCAAAAAGTGAGCATGCATGACAGTAAATAGACAATAATGAACAAATAAAAACTATAGTGCTTACTGTAGTGCCTACCTTGCAGACTTGCTTTTCAAGTGGAGCCCATTGATGAATTTTTTATTGTAAATATCTGTTTTTTCAGTATGCATCAATGCCAAATAAAGATGTAAAAAATATACATTATACTATACTCTCCTTTCATAAAAACTGCCAGTAAGTAGTGTAGTAGAATTTTTTAATGAGCAAGTCATGAAATCATTCAATCAAATAGCTTATATTCAATAAAACCACCATTCTTGTTCAAGTGATAATGCTTAAAGGGGGGGTGAAATGCTCGTTTTCACTCAATATCCTGTTAATCTTGAGTACCTATAGAGTAGTACTGCATCCTACATAACTCCAAAAAGTCTTTAGTTTTATTATATTCATAAGAGAAAGATAGTCTGTACCGATTTTTCCCAGAAAAACACGACCGGCTGGAGGCGTGATGTGTGGGCGGAGCTAAAGAATCACGAGCGCCAGTAGGCTTTTGCGTTGAGAGCGTTTGGAAGCTGTGACATTACCGTGAGGAAAAAAACATCATCCAAAACAAACCATGGCTAACAGTCAAATTCAGCCATTTATTTTTGATCCAGAATCAGATCTGATACTGAGGCTGAAACTGAGTCTCCGGCATGGGAGGCAGACGCACTAACAAGGAGGCAGAGATATTTGAAGCAGTTTTACTGACCGCCTGTGGTTCCAACACACCATCATGATCCTTTTTCGTTGGGATTGCATCATCCTTAAGAAATAAACGATACGCAAATCCATCGTCAAACTGGGCTTTGTTTGTAAAACAAGCATCTTCGAAATGCAGGGAACAAACACAAACACTTGCACAACTCCGTTGATGCTCTGTAAAAATAAACTCCATCCACTGGTCCCTTAATGCTGTTTATTCTTTGGTAATCTGTGTACAGGGTTGTCTTGCCCTGGCAACCAAAAACACACTCCTTTTGTGACATTTCGCGACGCTCTCGCTCTGATCAGTGAACGTCTGTTGTGCTCTCACTCAGTGCTCTGCTCTACGAAAAAATACATTTATTTCCATTTAAATGGATGTTAAGTGATTTAAAATAACACTCAAACATTGGGCTTAAGTTTCCTTAAACTAGGGCTAACTCTAGTGGCCAACATTGATATCACAGCCTTTGTATTTCAGTTGTAATGGCTGATATAGGCTACATTAGGGATATAATTGACCTTTAGTGATTTGAACCCTCATTATATTACTTATGGCACCAAGACATGTTCTATCAATAGAAAAACACTACTTTTGTATTTTATACAGGATAAATATTTTTAAGGAAGTTGCCGTATGACCCAATATGCATCCCTGCGGTTTACTAGCCTATTGACTGTTCATATAAAGATTGTTACCAATTAGAATATTATCAAAAAAGAAGGTTAAAGTTATGATTGTGAAGGACATGAGTGTAAGAGGAGTTGATTGTTACAACCCTCAGAATTACAGTTCTTATGGATTTTTCATAGTCCAGTGATTCCAAATGTTTTTAAAGTGTTGTACCCCCAACACAATCTACACACACACACATACATATATTTGTTTATTTATTTTACCAGGGTTAGGCAAATATATATATATAGAAAATTAAATAGAGAAATATGCAATGTATTATTTTAAGTATTAAACTAAAAACAGTAGGTGGCGGTAAATCACTGTCTATATTATTGAGTCATTCATTAATTTAGTAATGAAGCAAATTCCTGTATTTATGAATGGTTTATTAAAATGATTAAATCCAGGATTCGATCAAAGCCTTGAATATGTTCATGAGGTCCGTGTACTTTTTCATAATTTAATTTCCCGTTTGGAATGGAATAACGAGAAATTAAAACCAGCTCGTGTATTCGTTTTTTAGTTTAGTTTAAAAAAACAGAAAATTAGATTTTGGCTTGATTTTTTTCTTTTTCGTTTGTGGTTTATAAATCGGTTCATGGGTTAGATATTTCATTTGCACACGTGGCGGTGCTGAAACGCCGCTTTCATCTGATTGGTCAAATCGCTCCACCTTCAGTAAGCTACGAGCTTTTCTTTCTGTCAGGCAGAATAAGAGTCAGTACGAGTGCGGCACTGACAAATGCACTTTAATAAAATTATGTCCGAAACCACCACTCACTGTTAACTATGCACTGTATTTGAAGTATAACTGTGTTGCTGCTCATGTAATTCATGCTGCTTTGACTTGCAAGTGACCACAACAGTATATGACAGATTATTTTATTTCCCATTGATAAATACAGTGCAAATAGTGTCGTCTCTTTGGATAAAAGTGAATTGTAAATAAAAATCAATAATAGGCTGAATTGTATCATGATAATATGTCCATAACATTTACCACTCTCTCCTTTTATTTACATCAAAACGTAGGCATGTGACACATAAGTAGTTTATAAATAATTTAGAAAATTGAATAGAAATAAAGTTTATATTTATGAATATAAGCATGTGTAGCCTACTCAGATCACTTATGAATGTAAGCATATGTAGTCTACTCAGTTCACACAAAAAGAGACGGAAAAGAGAGAAGCTAGAATCATTGAATGTACATTAATACTGACAAAATTATCAGGTTTGGGATTAATTAAAATTGTTGGTTGAATAGCACGGCATACCTTTAAAATGTATTAGTTTTATTATAAAACTAATAAAATTTTATTACATACTGAATAAAATTTTATTACTTACTGAATTGGTCAATGTTTGTCTGAGTTTTGTTACACATTTTTTTAAACTATCATTTAAAACAGTGGACTGCTATATTTCAGCAAGGAAGCCCATTTGACCTTGTTGATTCAGTCACTTTTGACTGTAAACGAAATTTGATTGCATATCATATCATGGCATTTTGCCCGTTAGAAATACATATTTGGCTTTAATGTTATAATGCTTTAAACAGTTTAATGTATACCCTCACTTTAATTGACGTTCTAAATTAATGTGAGCTTTCATTGAAGCACAGGCACACACAAACACACATTATATAGATAGTCACTGGTTTTATGGATGCAAACAAAACATTCAAGATCACAAAACAGTTCACAGGCAAAACCAACCTTTTCATAAATTATAATCAAAATGATGACAGAATTCTTAGTATGTATTGACAATAAGTAGCATTGCTGTATTTAATTAAATCAATTTAAGACTGAAAATCCATTCATTTGTATTATCAATCCAAATGGGTATAAATGCATAGAAATAACAACAAATTCACCAAACACAGGTGTGCATAATGGGCAACCCATGAAATAAATGAGAACACACTAGAAACATAGGCACCTCAGAAAAACATAACATAAGTATGAACTCAGAAACTATTGATATTTATTTTTTAAATCAAAATACGAGTCCTAGAAACAGAACATGACAATACATGCACTTCCAAAAGGCAGCTCTTCATGCCTTAATATAGCATCAAAACAAGGTGGAGAAGACTAAGGAAGACACCACACAACAAGTGGAAGAGCCCATGGGTGTGCAGTGGAGGAAAGACTAATGCAAAATCAATTAAGCTTGCCATGGCAGAAATGGTATAGTGGGATGCCTTGATGGAGGCGCAGGGATAGAGGCTCATGGTGGACGTGGTGCAGACCTGTGTAGATCAGATGGAAGACCAAGGCGAAGTCAGGAAGGCTGGAGAACCAAGGTGATACCACTTTACTGGAGGGCCAAGGTGGAGGTAGAAGATCTGCAGATTGAGGTAGAGCTGGTGGGAGTGACAAAGATGGTGAAGCTGGAGGGATGGACTACAGGAGCCAGCAAACTAAAATAATCACTAGCAATGAACTGAAAAAACAGAGGAGTTTGAATAGAGATGATAATGAAAGAAAAAAAAGGCACAATTAAGCATGATGTTTAACCAAGGAAACAAATAAGAACACAACAAACAAAAGTAATTCAGACAAACAGTATGTAAACACAGGAAAATTTGAACATAATCAACATTAAAATAAAAGTCCTAAAACAGAAACAGAATAAGACATATATAATGTTGAAGTCTAATGCCTTTCTTGACCTTACTTAAGCTTGAACCAGCAACTTTTCAGTCCTACTTTTGAGCCTTGGCTATTATGCAAAACCACACGTAGTTGTCATTACATGGTAGGTACATTTGTATATTAGTTAGAAGAACACTTGTAAATGCAATATAATTTTGTTTACGTTGCAGTTACAAGTATACTTCCAAATACATTTTCTTTAAATAAGACATTAAATACACGTTGTATTCACATTGTAATTGTAAGTATGCATGTTGTCATAGCTATGCCACATTTGTGCTTCATCCTGTATAATCTTGAAATGTCCTCATAGTATTCCTACAAACATAACAACAACAAAAAGTTTCAATTATGTTGTAATTAAAAAAAATCTGAATATGCAATGACTATAAATACTCACATAAAGTCTGTATTTAGGAGCATGGTTTTTGGTCTTTTTGTTGTCTGCTGTGCATCAAATTAAGTAGTTTTTTTTTTTCTCAAATAGATGAACAGATAGTCAGTTGTTTTAAACTAGAAGATGATGGTAGTGTCATCATAGTCCTAAAAAAAGTAAAACAAAATTTTGTTGTTTCATGAAGTTGTATGCAATATTAAGAAAATTAATTAATAATATGTTTATGAAAAGCACATTCAAAACAGCATTTAATACATATACTCACATCAGGTCTCTGTGTAGATGATTCTTTGTTCTGATTACTAGATGGTGAGACATGAAATGTTCCTTTTTTTAACAGGAGTAGGTCACTTGTTGAATTTAGACGGAGGATGAAATGGTAAAATTTTTGATTGGAAATTGAGAAGTTAAATTGTCCTTAAGCTCCACATTGTGGCTTGAGAAAGGTTCCTGCTAGAAAATGTGAAAGTAACACTACAGTTTTTGGCATCTTACATTTTTATAACCATAATTTACTTAAATTATTAAATAAAATTTGCTGTACACAAAATGTTTTATGGTATTACATAATAGAGTAGAACAACACAGCTTCAAAGTTCTCAGCATAAAATTTGCTGTGTAATGGCAATATTGAACAAAAACACTTTAGCTAGTTCAGGAAAAATATTTGAATTTGATATCAATTTATCTGACATGTGCATTTATCTTACAACATTTTAGAAAATTAAAAATGACTACTGCAAGAAGTGGTTCTACTTACAAACTGGAAAAAAAAATCACAAAGTGCAACTTTACAGCATGAATATAGCTTGTGAGAAAGCCATTCTGAATCTCTGTTCACAATTAATGCAAAAAAGGCTGTTATTTAAAAATTTACTACTACTAAAAGTAAATATGTAATTTGAATTCTACAAACCTGAATACCTAATATGATGGTCTGGTCCCATAGTCAAAATCTCAAGCTACAACTATAAATTCATAACACTAATGGGTGTGGTTTTGCATAATACCCAAAACTTGCTGATTCAAGCTTAATACATTTAATAAACATTTAGTGAGAAGTAAAAAAACAAAAACAAATAGAAACAAAAGAGGAGACCAGGGTTGGCTGACACAATTTTAAATAAGAAATTTTAATAACCTTAAAAAAAACAAAAAACAATATACAATATAAATATTATATAAAAATATACAATATATACATATTAAATATACAAATTACCGATTGTACTGATTTCACAACAAAATATTTGGCATTTTTAGACAGCTGCTGAGCAATTTCAGAAGTCCATATCTATGTGTATAAATAAACATTATTTGCTATTACTACCATGATGTTATATCCGAATTCCTGCAACATGCCCTAATCAAAATCCACTAGCTATGTATTATGGGGTTGATTGGCACAGTTTTAAACCATAAAACAAAAAAATAAAACAAGTTAAAAAATTTTGGAGTGGCCTGGTGGCTTGACTTCTTGCCCCAAATGTGTTGGTGAATCTAGATAAACTTGGGCTGTTCATCTTGTCAACAGTGGCAATGGCTTATTCAAATATCTGCTCTAGAAACATTTAGTGGTAATTTACACACCATGCTGACCATGGTAAGGCTGAATCAGAGTTTCTATTTAGGAGAGGGAGCCTGATAAATGAAAAATGTATATTGGAGGAACATAGTAAAAAGGTTAAAGTGATAAAAAAGGGAAAAAGTTTAATTTAACCATAATTAAAAAGACATTCAGTATTTAAATGAAAACTTAAAAAGATTTAAAAATGAACCTTGTGCCAATCAGCCCCTGTGCCAGCCAACCCGGTCTCCAGTATCTTCCCACCCCTAGGGAGCCGCCTTGTCTTGTGTCTTTCCTCCCTACCCACCCCCTTCCCCAAAGGCAGGCGGAATCTTTAGCATAGCAGTGAAATGAGTATTGCCTGGGGAAAACTATAGTACATTTGCACAGCGTCAGCACTTATACCTTCCATATCTTTAGTATAAACGTGATCTATTAATGTACCTTTTTCTGTTGTTGGATTGTGTACCTGTTGACTGTATCCATGAGTTTCCATTAATTTCACAACTGTAGATGAAGTAAATATGTCTTCATTAAAGTCTCCCATGATTATTTTCTGTCCTGGATGCTTTTCCACCTCTTCAATAACCTGTAATAGCTGTTGTTGAAACATGTCAGTTTTATATGAGTTGGGCCGATACAAGAGCGTAAAGTGTAACCATTCTAAGTTCCAGTTCTCAGGAGTAAAGATGGCACACTCAATTTTGTCAGAACAATATATTCCAACTCCACCGCCTCTCTGATGTTTTAGAAGAGTAAAAACATCAGTACTGTTGTCATAACACTTAGCTCTTGGGTTGTGCTTGAACACAAATTCTGGTATTTGTGGTTCTTGTGCTTTGTCCTCAGCATTTAGCCACGTTTCTGTCAAACAAATACAATCAGCATTCATTAGAGCTTTATGTGCAAGAACATCCTGAAAGTGAGCTTTCAAACTTTGTACATTAACCAGCGCTATTCTGAATGTACCAAGTGATTTAGTGTAACTGTACTCTTCCAAAGGGAATTTTGGCATCTCTTTCAAGGCCAGCTCAATTTTGTCATTACAAAATATAGTTGACTCTTTAAAGTCCTCAATTATTAAGCCACTGAGAGATCTTACACGGCTCAATGCAACATATACCTGCCCTGCTGTAAAGATTTTCTTCAGTGATACAACAGCTTTATCTACTGTGAGTCCTTGGACTTTGTGAACTGTACATGCCCATGCCAATCTAAGAGGAAATTGACGCCTTATACCACCATCATTTGTGACTTGGTCTTCTTGTACTTCAATTACTGTTGAATCTGGGGAAAATCTCTGGTGTGTTTTAGATCTCTGAATTTTACCAACATTTGGATCATCAAACTCCACGTGTATAGCTGATGGGAAATCATCATTACTTCGACTTTCACTCATGTAGACAACTGTACCAAAAGCTCCATTGACGAGACCATCTGCAACATCAATATTTTTTTTTTACATTACATTTGCTCCAATACCCAGGGAAACGCATGCAGACAAACATGAGTTGAAAATGTTGCTATGAAATCCAACTTTACGTTCCATTCGTCCAGTTTTTGAATTTTTCACATAATCTTGAGCATGTATACTGATTGCCTCTGGACAACATTCATGAAGTCTTTCAATGTTGTATTTATCAACTTCGGCATTTGTAGCGAATATGTGAAGATCATTACAATTCTCCCGTTTCACAGTTTTTCAACATAGCAATATCAGTAGTGGCGAGAGGTTCATTTTTCTTAGGTACTCTGAGCCAATTTAAAATTTCAGCAAAACTTGAATCTTGTTGTCGAACAACTTTAGTTAATTCAGCAAGTTCAAAATTATTCTCCCATAAGTTTACTCCTTTTGCATCAGCATAGAGAGCAGTTACTTTAACCGGCGGAAGCTGAAAATAATCTCCAACTGCAAGAATGCTCACTTTTCCAAAGAGAGAGTAGTCACCAGTTTGTTTTATTTGTCGCAATCTTCCGTGAATGTATGACAAAAGACGATGGTCAACCATAGACACTTAATCAATAATCAAAATTTGTAAAGTACCCATTTTTGTACGCAACAAGTTTATTTTGTCATCGCTAAGAGGCTGATATGGCAGTCTAGTATTTGCACCAATTGAAAGTTTACTATGTATAGTTCCCCCTCCAATGCCAAAGCTAGCAACTCCGGTTGAAGCTGTCAAAAGTACAGTAATGTCATCAGGATTCTCAGACAGCTGAGATAATAGTCTGCAAGATTCATTTTGTATTGCTTTAATTAGATGACTTTTTCCAGTGCCTGCTCCACCAGTAAGAAATAATCGAAATGGTTCAGGGTTTTGTCCAAGTATTTTCTGTAGACACCACTTACGCACTTTGTAGAACACAGCAGATTGTTCCTCATTTAGTGACCTCAGTAAATGCAGTGCATCATCTCTTGGCATTATACTGTGGTTTGTCTCAATAGTACACACAGTTTGAGGATTTCCTGTAAGATCTGGAATAAGTTCCTGACCGTCATCTTCATCAGGCAATACTTTTTCCTTCATCAGTTCCATGCATTCATCAGGCTGTTTTTCTGTTTCAGGACATATGTGGGCCTAAGCATCTTCTAAATCCACATCTTGTTCTAAAAGCTGTTTAGCTCTGTCTATTTTGTCACTTTCCTTTTCAAACAATTCTCTGTTGCCATCAACAATGGATTTCACTTGTTTCACATCACAACCAGTTTTAATGACACCAGTGTTGTAGAACTCCTCATTTATGGTATACAGTATTGTTCAAAATAATAGCAGTACAATGTGACTAACCAGAATAATCAAGGTTTTTCGTATATTTTTTTATTGTACGTGGCAAACAAGTTACCAGTAGGTTCAGTAGATTCTCAGAAAACAAATGAGACCCAGCATTCATGACATGCACGCTCTTAAGGCTGTGCAATTGGGCAATTAGTTGAATTAGTTGAAAGGGGTGTGTTCAAAAAAATAGCAGTGTGGCATTCAATCACTGAGGTCATCAATTTTGTGAAGAAACAGGTGTGAATCAGGTGGCCCCTATTTAAGGATGAAGCCAACACTTGTTGAACATGCATTTGAAAGCTGAGGAAAATGGGTCGTTCAAGACATTGTTCAGAAGAACAGCGTACTTTGATTAAAAAGTTGATTAGAGAGGGGAAAACCTATAAAGAGGTGCAAAAAATGATAGGCTGTTCAGCTAAAATGATCTCCAATGCCTTAAAATGGAGAGCAAAACCAGAGAGACGTGGAAGAAAACGGAAGACAACCATCAAAATGGATAGAAGAATAACCAGAATGGCAAAGGCTCAGCCAATGATCACCTCCAGGATGATCAAAGACAGTCTGGAGTTACCTGTAAGTACTGTGACAGTTAGAAGACGTCTGTGTGAAGCTAATCTATTTTCAAGAATCCCCCGCAAAGTCCCTCTGTTAAAAAAAAGGCATGTGCAGAAGAGGTTACAATTTGCCAAAGAACACATCAACTGGCCTAAAGAGAAATGGAGGAACATTTTGTGGACTGATGAGAGTAAAATTGTTCTTTTTGGGTCCAAGGGCCACAGGCAGTTTGTGAGACGACCCCCAAACTCTGAATTCAAGCCACAGTACACAGTGAAGACAGTGAAGCATGGAGGTGCAAGCATCATGATATGGGCATGTTTCTCCTACTATGGTGTTGGGCCTATTTATCGCATACCAGGGATCATGGATCAGTTTGCATATGTTAAAATACTTGAAGAGGTCATGTTGCCCTATGCTGAAGAGGACATGCCCTTGAAATGGTTGTTTCAACAAGACAATGACCCAAAACACACTAGTTAACGGGCAAAGTCTTGGTTCCAAACCAACAAAATTAATGTTATGGAGTGGCCAGCCCAATGTCCAGACCTTAATCCAATTGAGAACTTGTGGGGTGATATCAAAAATGCTGTTTCTGAAGCAAAACCAAGAAATGTGAATGAATTGTGGAATGTTGTTAAAGAATCATGGAGTGGAATAACAGCTGAGAGGTGCCACAAGTTGGTTGACTCCATGCCACACAGATGTCAAGCAGTTTTAAAAAACTGTGGTCATACAACTAAATATTAGTTTAGTGATTCACAGGATTGCTAAATCCCAGAAAAAAAAAATGTTTGTACAAAATAGTTTTGAGTTTGTACAGTCAAAGGTAGACACTGCTATTTTTTTGAACACACCCCTTTCAACTAATTGCCCAATTGCACAGCCTTAAGAGCGTGCATATCATGAATGCTGGGTCTTGTTTGTTTTCTGACAATCTACTGAACCTACTGGTAACTTGTTTGCCACGTAGCAATAAAAAATATACTAAAAACCTTGATTATTCTGGTTAGTCACATTGTACTGCTATTATTTTGAACAAAACTGTAGGTGCTCGGCTTCAAATCACAGTCGTCGTAATATGGTAAGAACAGCTGCAGCAATGAATGATAATATTTTTCTGGATCTTTAGTGGGTGAAAACCTTGGATACCTCACTACTGCAGGTTCAGTTCATGTCCTTCGTTTGACATGGCCATTGTTATTTTTGAGTTGAATTATTTCAGTTTCTGCTGTTTGGTTATGTGAGGAAACCTCTGATTTTGCCAGAATTCTGAACTCAGAACAAAAACTGGCAAGACATATATTTTCTAATGGCTCTTTTTCTGGTCTGTTTTTGTACCTGTCAATGAGACTTGTCATCCAAAAACTGCTTTCATCATCAGACTGGTCATTTTCCACTTTGTTTCGCAGCATATTCAAAGGCAAACTCATCTTAATAGGATTTTGTCCTACCGGTATAAATTGTACTTTACGAGAACATTCCTTCAAATGCATGCCTGTCAGTCTGTACACTGCCTCTTGAGCTGAAATTTCTCTGTTGTGCAGATAGACACTTCCCAACTGTTTTAATGATGCTTTAGCATCAAGATTTCCATTCATAGCTTCGTTCTGAGTAGGCTGAAGCAACAGACCCATTTCTTGTTCTGCTTTTGTGATGTAACTGATTATATAGACCACTACAGAAAAAGCATCTGTGACATACTGAATATCCATATTCCCTTGCCACGCACGCAGTAAATCTCTGTTGTACTGGTTTACCCAAACGTCTTTTGGATTTCTTTTCAAGACAAAACTTTTCTTTTTGGTACACCTGTTGTATGCTTTTTCAAACATAGTTTGATTAATCCCAATAGATGAAAAAAAGGCATCACTTTCTTTATAATTGCACTTGCCGTGTCATCTTCATCTTTCCCTTTCAACTCATCTGCATGACTTGGTCTTGTAATAAACGTACGACTGGATGGTGGTCGTGGGAAATTACAAAATACAAAATACAAACTCTATTTTTCTTCCGACATGTTTTTGAATGTCTTGTACTGTGCTTCTGAACACTGTTCACTCGTAAAGTACAGTGTCATTTTCTGGTGGTGTCTCACATGTAATGTAAGTATCAATGAACTCAGCAACCAAAGGATCATTGTCTGCGTCATTTTCATTGAGTTTCGGAGCATCTTCCACCCAGAACAGACCGTGAACATGAGGAGAACCAAGTTGTTGAAATTCAACACGATAAAAGTAGTCTTTTATCTTGTCAATAGGCTTTGCTGGTGACATTATGACATTTTTCAGAAAACAATGCCATCTGTGATCAAACATCCTTGCTGCAGTGACAGGATTTCGTCTTATGAGTCCACATATTTCAGACTAGTCAAGCTCATCCTTTTGGGGAACAATTTGATCAAGTTCTGATATATATTGTGCATAAAAAATGAAGTCTGTGCTCTGTGCAAAACGTCCATCTGCATTTAGTATTCTTGCGTTCAGGTATCTTGACAAAGTGATTTTTTCCGGTCTTTCATCATGAAATGTTGGGCCACCAGTTGGATAGAGAACAGGGAAACACTTTGCCTCATTGGATTTATCTGATAGCAGTCTAATAGGACTGTTTCCTTCAGCTGGTGCTACATTTAGCACATCTTGGAAATGTTGATCGATTATCTCTGAACCCAGATCAACAGGTTGCAGCGATGTATCTGACAAAAGACCACTTTGTTCTTTAATATATGTTATGTCTTCCTCTGGATCATCTTTAACTCCTTTCTCATCTTCATTTTTTCTGTTACATCTTGTTCCTCTATTTCAAAATCATCATCACAATTCTCAACTTCATCAGCTGCATTCAAAGAGTTTATCCACTGCTCATTAAACTGCACATCATTATACCAGTTATTGTGTCTCACCAAATAAGACAGTGCATGTCTGACACGATCAGTGCTGACATATTTATATTCATAATGGCCTTTATATGTTAATTTCCGTTTCAGTTTTATTTTTATCATGTGATCATCACATTCATTACGTGGAAGAATATTTGAGACAACTGCAGTATTAACAGGAACAGAAACTACAGGTCCGTGACAGCCTTTCTGTTTTCCACGTGGAAGACAAAGCAACTTCATAAAAGGAATATTGCGTGCAATAAGATGTTCCTCCAATGAGTTTAGACCTTTTAGTTCTTTTGGAATGTCCACCAAATGCATGTTGTTGGCAGCACTCTCTTCAGGCAATTTTCCACCCAGAATTTTACGATGGCATGTGTAGCAAATCCACAATTTACAAGCTGAATTACCTGATAACTGGCATCTATTTTCACATTCAGTATTGCATATGTGTAAATACTTTTCTGTAATACATCTTTCAGCCAAATCTGTAATTTGTTGACCTCTGATTTTATAGCAATCTCTTTTACATTCAATAACCAGTTTTCTGAACAATAAACGATGACGAACACTGCAAACAAATTCGGGGCCGGTACTGACTTCTTGATGAAACTCTTTTTTGTATTATACTCATTCTGAAATTTTCATTGTAATGATATTTCTTTTTAGAGTATTCACGTACGCTTGCTTTAAAGGTGGGGTTTTTGCTGTATTTATTCTTTGAATATTCACATACATATAATCACTGTCTTCACAGTATTTCGTTCTGATGTCCTCAATCAAATTGCGACTTGTGCTCTGATTGCCTATTTCAATGTTACATGCTTCTGCACAGACATTTTCTTGATGTTTATGTTTAACACAAGTTACAACTTCATAGTGATTTCCATCGCAGTGCTTCAAATAAATAGCATTATCTGTAAATAACAGTTCGGTAGGTACGTGTGCATTCCATCTGTCATCATTAAAGGTCATTACATTTATTTTTAAAAGGTCAGCTGCAGAAAATAATTCCACATGACTGCCCCATGTTCCAGAAAAGTACATTTTAGACTGTGTCAAATAATCTTTCACTGATCTGTACTCTTCAAGTACGTATCTCACAAACTTAGAACTGTTAGCTTCAAGGTGTTTCACAACTGCACGTCTAATTGTAAGGTGTTTCTCCTGATTGCCACATACTGCGTGAGCTATTGATCTAAACAAACAATTACCATCTCCTTTTATGCATTTCGTTTTGCATGGTACTCCTAAAGAACAAAAATGTGTGCTTTGAACACCAACGCTTTCATTAGTCAGTTGTAAACGTGCACACAAAGAGCCCTGGTCTGCAGACGTTAAAGGCTGGAAAATTAACTCAGCATCTTCTGTATCAACAAGGATGACACCATCATCCACTGATAAATTAGCATCCTGCTCAGCAGTCGTTAATGGTTGGAAACTGAACTCAATATCTGCCTTTTGTCCAGTAATGACACCATCACCAACTAATAAATTATCATAAACTTTGCTAGTCTGTGTAAGATTTGGCTCAAGTTGCACTCGTCTCTTTTTCTTACTTGAATCCATGTGAACACTTGTTTGTTGTCCATCGTTGTCAATACAGTTGCTGTGCTCTGTGCTTGTACATGATACATCTGTAAGACGTTCTACTTTATCTTGACATGTGTTTTTACCACTGTCTCCAATACACTTACTTTCCTTCGCTGCATTTACAGGAAAAACATATTTACTACTGCCTTCTTGACCTGACTTAGAACTTGTCTGCATGGTCGTGGTCTTACCAATGACGTTTGCTTTCACAGAGGTCACTTCAAAAGGTGTTCCCTGGGCATTCAGTGATATGGCAAGCTTCAGAACATGATTAAATAACATGTATATGTCATCACAGTCAACTACTATGCTTCTTCCATTACCTTCTGGTATACCATTACCATTACGTGAATGGGGATCGACTACAGCAAATGTTGACCCTGCCTTTATGACTGCACAAATGTACTTTTTTATGTTTACTAAACATGCATCACACTGAAGCAGAGCCCTATGAAGTGCTTCTTCAGGAGTCATCATAGAAATCAACACCAATAACACCACAGCAAGATTCTCCATGTTTTATTGAGAATGTGGTATTATGAAGTGTGCACAGTTTTGGCAGTTCTGCAACAGAAACATGACCCAGCCCTGTTCGATCCTTGATCTTCCTCTGAAATGGCATTGATGTGTACAGCTCATCTCTATGCAACAGAACAGCATTCAGCACATCCTTTTGCAAACACTCGTCATGACTGCTGTGATACTGTTCACTGCACACTGACGGTTTCTGTTCGACCCAAATCGTGCATCCCCCTGATGAAAGGAACCCTGTATGACTCGCTGGGGAAAATGATCAGAATTATTAACACGGAAACATGCAGCAGTATCATTCCACTTTTTCTCAGACTTTGGAACAGTTTTCACACAGTTACAACAGTTTTGACAAGGTCTTGGAGCCTTACGGCAGTTTTGAGCCTCGTGGCAAACTGGACTATTGTTGGTGTCCAGGCTCTGTGTGCCAGAGCTAAGTGGAACATCCTTTGTTTGGACAGCAGGCATATCATCAACCAAGTCAATGAAGGAACCAAGTGTGTACCGCTCAACATTTCTTTGCTTGGCTGCCTGGGACCGCCGGGCTCCTTCTCCACGTGGCATCTGCAATTACATAAAAACATACACAAAGAAACTAGTTTAATACAGTTTTCACTACATTAATTTTACTCGCTAGTTATGTTTTATACATTACATTCATCAATACTTCATAATACAAGTCACTTTATCCACAAAATTATTTCTGCTCAACAATTTGTTTATCCTTTTTATCACAAAGTACGTAAACATACTAAAGATCTGTTTAAATATTACAAAACCAATATTCAAAATGTTTGTATTGAAATTGGTCAAGTAATAACTACTAGTTAATATGCTCAAAAATCATTTGTACCATGTAAAAGAACAGGTTACAATTTTAACCAAAATTGTGTTGCTGCATTTAAAGACCTTTTTAACCCTGCTATATACATATACATACATATATATACTAGGGCCGGGACTCGATTAAAAAATTAATCTAATTAATTAGAGGCTTTGTAATTAATTAATCGAAATTAATCGCATTTTAATCGCACATAAATATTTGACCTGAGAACAGTGAGAAGTAATTTTTTTTCACATGGATTTATAGTATACCATTGAATAATGACTGAATACATAAGCTTAAGCAACAAAATATTGTTTATTTTTGTTCAACCAAGTCTAGCGCAGACCAGTGCAATTTTTGCCATTAAGTGTAGCAATGCAGACATCCCAACCTGCAAAAAGTCATTTCAGGAAGGTATCCCGAAGACTGTCATTATGTTTTACATCTATAAGACAGGGGTACACTTTCGTGTAGTCTGCCGTAAAATGTGCCTTGTACTTTTTTTTTTTTTGGCACTTTCCCTCTGTCATGGTGCTCCTGTTTCTAGAGAGACATAACTGATTAATTTTGTTCAGGAGAAGAGATAAAAGCCCGCCCACACTGACAATTGATTGGTTGATTTGCAGAAACAGGCCAATCAGGATGCTCTCTGTCTGACATGCGCTTTGCACACACGCACATTAGCACACACACGCAAGGTCTCTCGCTCCCTCTCCCTCTCTGCCGCTATATGGAGGCTGCAGACCTGGAGCCGGTAGATATAGGCCCCAAGCAGTTTTACGCCCCTGTTGTTCCTCATGCGTCCAGTAGGGGGAGAAGGAAATACGGCGAATAACACTATATGGGGAGGCTGCAGACCTATGACCTACTGTAAAATGTATTATTTATATTTATTTATAAACTGTTTTTATATACAGGAGACTGACTGATATATGATGTTGTGAATTTATATTAAGCTATATTTAGATATTAACCATATTTAGGCCATTAGACATACAGTACTGTGTAATCATTTGCATCCTAAATGAAATATCTGCTGTACAATTCACAATTGCTCGTCATACAGCTACAAAACATGTCCTACATAGCATTTTATGAAGACAAACACAATTTAACCCTTTTCTAAAGTTCCAAGGGTCATTTAAAAGAAAGTGACAATATTGTTGTTCACAAAAATATTTATTAACACCATGACTTTTATTTCTTAACAGCATGACTCCTGTAGATGACTCTCCTATGGCTTGCCACTCTTCTTTAATTGTTTCTTTATCCTGCGGTCAAAGTGATCCCACTCACTGATAAAAATAAATAAAGCAAAAGTTGCATAGTGGTAGAAACAATGGTTAATTATAAATATTTCCTTTATAGGATCCTTACAGTACCTTGCGTCAATGACAGGTCCTCGCAGGAATTTCTCCTCAGCCTCCAAGATGGACACATGTTCCACAACAGCAAGAGCACAGATGATGGACTACCAGAGAAAGAATTGAGATTTATCACTGCCCAAATAAGCCAAGCATCATTTTGCATGTTTAGTTTTTTTGTAGTTTTTTTTTTTTTTACAACAAAATCAAAAGTGCTTTTTCTATATTAAGCACAAAACTATTATTTTTAGCGCAATGGTCTAACATTATGGATAAACTATTTGACATTAAAAACAATGTGAATATGACACCATGCAGAGCACAACTAACACATTAGTCCTACCTCTGGAAAAAGGACATCCATAATGAATCTGATCTGGTCACTGTGGGTGTGTGTGGGTGTACTGTTCAGAATTGAAGTCAGGTGAGTGGAGATAATATCAATTTGTTCCTGATCTTCAGTGAACAATGGCACAGGCACTTTCTTTATGGAAAAAGTGTCAAGCCACTGTGATTTTTCTTTCTGTCCATTGATGATGGACTGTGCAGAGAAAATTGAAAATGACATTAAAAACATTTCCATGTATGTGTAAGTTGTTTATTTGCTAGACAAGCTATTGGTTTAGAATGCAGTTAAGAAATGCATTCTTGATGCATGTACCTGAATGTGGTTATCGGTTCCTCTTGCCACAATGAAGTCCACCAGAGCCTGGTTGGATAACTTTCGGTTCCTCCTGGCAACAACATGTTGTGGCAAGTCATGTGTTAGTCCTGGAAAACTCCTGTAAAGTGGTCGTAATGTCCCTTCAGTCAGGCATCTTGCCTCCTCGGTCCAGTGGGCGAACCTTTTCCCATGCCTTTTAAAAAAGAAAAAAAATCTACATTGTTGGCCCCCAATAGGACACCTCTTGTTGTGGACAATAAACAGGCTGCATTGATAATTTAATGTATAATTAATAATTACATATAACCAATGTATAATGTATAAATAATTTAGTGACCTGTAATGCCTCAGTTTGGTCAATTATTTCTACTGACAAGAAAGGAACAAAGAACGAAACACCAAACTGAGATGTAAAGAAACTAACACACATACCCCTCTGTCTCAAACCGCTAAATTAGACGTAGACACCACCACTCCGATTGCAGGCATGTTAAGCTAACAGAAATTGTAATGTCACAGGATTAGTATTTAAGTTGTCATGTTAGAATTTAATGACCAGCAATAAACTTTATAGCAACCTTCTAAGGAAGAAAATAGAAAAGCTCACCGAAGTAAAATTGAATGGAGTGTTCAGCACAGTGTAAAGGGCATACTGAAAAAGAGTAAAGATTAATTTCCAGAAAAAAAGAAATAAAAACAAAATACTAGCATTAATAGCCTGTTTTAATAGCTTACCATGAGAAAAAAAAAATCCACAATCAATGCTGTTGGTCTGTTGAGGAAAGACCTTTAGAAAACAAATGTATTGGAGTTTGAAATAAAAACATACACAGAGCTGAAAATATGTACAGTAGTATTGTAGTTGTGTGTCACCCCAATATCCAATCCTGTGACTTCTGTCCACTGTCCAGGGTCAAGACGATGTGCAATACTCCTAAGATTTGGGTAAAAGACAAATTAACAACAAGCCATGAAGAGTCCTCTGTTACAAAGCATATGTAACAGCATATCATATGGCCATATATTAAACCAGCAATTTTACTCCTCTGCTCACACCCATTTGAGTCTATTTTCTCCCACAGAACATGGACGTCCTCATCCACAAAGAGGCCTGATTTTGCTTTGCTGGTTTAATCTATTAAGATGTTTCTATTTACAACAATGTAACCACATGTCTACATTACGTGCCATAAGAACGTGGCACCTGTAAATTAATGAGAATACATATTTTCATAGCTAAAAAAAAAAAAAAGACTGCTGGAACAATGCAACCGCATGTCTACATTACATGCCATAGGAACATGGCAATTATATCTTAGCTGTGGACCTAAAGATGTCTCTGTAAAGGTCATCTCCAAAACCAGACTCATGATTACTACACGAGGATCTCTCTTAAGAGTGGCTTCAGTACCTATAGGGATACATAATCATGGCTGTAGCTAGGGAGTAGATAGTGTTATGACAATCCATTTCACATTTAAATTAACTTTGCTTTATGATATAGAGGGTAAAAACACAATAATAAGTAGTCAAAGCTGTATAAAACATGATATGCAAATGTTTTTTGTAAAATCTTACACATAACAGATAATGTTCTGGGCCGGCAGCTTTTGTCCATAGAGGGAACACAAGTGCATCCTTCATGTGAGCATCATCCTAAAAATCACAATTAACAAATATGAAAAATTATTTTACTTCTTACGTTGGATGTCAAATAGTATGATTTATGCATTCAATACTCACTGGAAAGTAAGCTAAGGGATCTACACTGTCTTTCCATGTAGTAACAACATACATATCAGCAGTATATATGTCTTTGCCCTGTTAGAGCAAATGGAAATATTAAGAAGACTACCACTTGCCATTCATATTTGAAATTTAAAAATTCTAAAAAAAAATAAAAAAAAAGTATAAACTACAAATAGCTGATTTAAAATCATGTGAAAAAGATATATACATGCGCTCGAGCATCTTCATAAATGAGTTTCATGCAGGCATTTCCAATCTGCAAGAAATAATCAGTTAGCACATACACAAAAATCTAAGTTTTTTAAGTCTTTGATTTTACATGAAAATGTTTTTCACAATTGGGAAAGGGGCAGGTAACGTTTTCCCCATCTCTTATATGCCAATTTAAATGGTCGCAGAAGCTAAGAAAATTTGGGGATGTACAGTATGCTAGTATCCCACAACCTGACAAATCACAACATCCTTTTGAGCAGGTCTGCAGTTAACTTTATTTGGTTGTGTGTGCTTACGAAGCATGTGTGACTTTAGTGCAGACAGAATCTGAAAACTACAAGGACAAGTCGGCAAACCACCATTGAACCTAAAATTAGACAGGTTCCTATGCATTATGATATACGGTGGTAAAATCTGTAATGCGTTCGCACAGATAACTTGCAGTGTTCGCACACAAAACTGCGCAACCATCTTGACTGCTGCTTTTTTAAACAGTATGTTAAAGATAGAAATGACAGTTTTCAGATTATGTTAACGTTTTAATATAAGAGTCAACGTTGGTATAATAATCACCAGCTTTTCCTCATTGAACTGTTGTTAGCTTACCAGCTTCTTCAGATGACGGTAACCGCCAGAAAAGAACTCCAAGCAACTCCAAACCTCCGACGTTCCGCGGTTCTAACAGCAAAAAACTAAATGAAAACGAAATATTCACTTCAAAATACTGTTATACAACCTCCGTCTTTAGTGTTGCCTCACGTTTTCTTTTTGTACGTCAAGATAGTTTGCTGTTAACATAAAGTTTCCACAGAGTCCTCCTGCTTAGCTAATTTACATTAAAGAGGCAGAGGAGCGTTAAAAAAAAGCTTATTTTGTTTCTGTGTCACTAAATATCAGTCAATGTAAACTTTATTCACCCCGTTGAAGTTGTCATGATGACGGCAGTAACAATTGTAACATTACCTCAGGCCTTGACAAACAGGCAGAAAAAAAGTCTTGACTAACGTTACAGGAATATTGTCCTCACAACTCACTCAATTTGCAACACTGGTTCGTATTAGGTTGCTGTTAATAAGTGACTGCATTTGAAAATATCTTGGTTTTAAATAAAATAATTACAGAAACAATACTAACCTTTTTGTTGAGTGTTTCCTCAGTTGTCCCAACCAACCGGAAAAAAAAAAACGTTGAAAAGAAGTCTCCGTTGTCATTGGTCAGTTTTTTCGCGGGCATTGTCGCTACTGTAAATCGATTTACAGTAGAGAATAATTACAGTACTAAACTTATATTTTCCCATAATCCTTTGCTATTTACAGTATTATACTGTACATATTACAGTAAAATACTGTTCAAATTACAAAAATCCGTTACAGTGTAGGGAGTAGATAGTGTTATGACAATCCATTTCTCATTTAAATTAACTTTGCTTTATGATATAGAGGGTAAAAACACCCCATCCGTAAAACCAACATAAAATAATAATCATAGTCAATAATAAGTAGTCAAAGCTGTATAAAACATGATATGCAAATGTTTTTTGTAAAATCTTACACATAACAGATAATGTTCTGGGCCGGCAGCCTTTGTCCATAGAGGGAACACAAGTGCATCCTTCATGTCAGCATCATCCTAAAAATCACAATTAACAAATATGAAAAATTATTTTACTTCCGACTTATGTTGGATGTCAAATAGTATGATTTATGCATTCAATACTCACTGGAAAGTAAGCTAAGGGATCTACACTGTCTTTCCATGTAGTAACAACATACATATCAGCAGTATATATGTCTTTGCCCTGTTAGAGCAAATGGAAATATTAAGAAGACTACCACTTGCCATTCATATTTGAAATTTAAAAATTCTAAAAAAAATAAAAAAAAAGTATAAACTACAAATAGCTGATTTAAAATCATGTGAAAAAGATATATACATGCGCTCGAGCATCTTCATAAATGAGTTTCATGCAGGCATTTCCAATCTGCAAGAAATAATCAGTTAGCACATACACAAAAGTCTAAGTTCTTTCTACAAAGAAAACAAAGAGCATTTTGGTCCATGAAAAATATCTACATGAAAACTTTACTACTTACATCAGACTCCATTTCTTTTCTCAAACCAAGTGTCCAAAAATCAAAAGAAAGACTAAATGTGACCCTGGACCACAAAACCAGTCTTATGTGTAAATGTTTTAAAATTGAGATTTATACATCACCTGAAAGCTGAATAAATAAGCTTTCCATTGATGTATGGTTTGTTAGGATAGGATAACATTTGGCCGAAATAAAACTATTTGAAAATCGGGAATCTGAGGGTGCAAAAAAATCTAAATATTGAGAAAATCGCCTTTAAAAGTTTCCATTTCTGTTGGCGATTGTGCTGCAACCACTTACAAAAATAAAATTCATACAATTAAAGGGGGGATGAAATGCTATTTCATGCATACTGAGTTTTTTACATTGTTAAAGAGTTGGATCCCATGCTAAACATGGACAAAGTTTAAAAAATTAAGTTGTACGTTTGAAGGAGAATTTTTGTTCCCAAAATACTCCTTCCAGTTTGTCACAAGTTTCGGAAAGTTTTTTTCGAGTATGGCTCTGTGTGACGTTAGATGGAGTGGAATTTCCTTATATGGGTCCTAAGGGCACTTCTCCCGGAAGAGCGCGCTCCCGTATAGCAGAGCAGAGAGAGGCTGAGCAACACAGACAATCACTGATCAGAGCGAGAGCATCGCGAAAAGTCACAAAAGGAGTGTGTTTTTGGTTGTCAGGGCAAGACAACCCTGCACAGATTACCAAAAGAGAAACAGCATTAAGGGACCAGTGGATGGAGTTTATTTTCACAGAGCATCAACGGAGTTGTGCAAGTGTTTGTTCCCTGCATTTCGAAGATGCTTGTTTTACAAACAAGGCCCAGTTTGACGACGGATTTGCGTATCGTTTATTTCTTAAGGATGATGCAATCCCAACGAAAAAGGGTCACGATCGTGTGTTGGAACCGCAGGCGGTGAGTAAAACTGCTTCAAATATCTCTGCCTCCTTGTTAGTGCGTCCCCTCCCATGCCAGAGACGCGGGTTTGAGTCCCGCTCAGAGCAAGTCGTTGCTGCTGCTGCTCTCGTTCAGTTTCAGCCTCGGGATCTGATTCTGGATCATAAATAAACGGCTGAATCTGAATGTAAGCCATGGTTTGTTTTGGATGATGGTTTTTTCCCTCACGGTAATGTCACAGCTTCCACATGCTCTCAACGCAAAAGCCTACTGGCGTTCGTGATTCTTTAGCTCCGCCCACACGTCACGCCTCCAGTCGGTCGTGTTTTTCTGGGAAAAATCGGTACAGACTATCTTTCTCTTATGAATATAATAAAACTAAAGACTTTTTGGAGTTATGAAGGATGCAGTACTACTCTATAGGTACTCAAGATTAACAGGATATTGAGTGAAAACGAGCATTTCACCCCCCCTTTAAGGTAGGAAATGTACAAAATATTTTCATGGATCATGGTCTTTACTTAATATCCTAATGATTTTTGGCATAAAAGAAAAATTGATAATTTTGATCCATACAGTGTATTGTTGGCTATTGCAACTAATATACCTGTGCAACTTAAGACTGGTTTTGTGGTCCAGGGTCACAGATGCTTCATATTGTTTTTTAAATAGGCAACTTGTCTTTTTAAAATGGATGTTTTAGTTAACACAAATTGTGGATGTTACAATACAGGCTACTGTGGACAGTATGTTTTAGCATTGATAGTGAAGACATGAACAACTACGAATTTGTCTTGTAGAAGATTTTGAGGCTTCATCCAAGGTTGAGCTGAATACTCATCTGCATCCTCCCCAATCATATCCTCATCCACTTCCTCCATGTTCACATCTGCAGAGGTTTCTATGAGAATAAAATTAAAAAATCTCGGTCATGAATAATGAACTGCAATGGAAAATTACTGTAAGTTAGTGCAATTACTTTATCCATACCCATGCCTGTAACAGGGGCATCAAAGTCTGGCAAATCCACTGTTGCCTTTGAGCCACTAAGGTCTGTAAGGTATGCAAATTAGATTATTAGTTAATGACACAGAATACAAATGCAATAGAATAATTACAACAATGAAATGACAGATGCAGGCGTCAAAATCAAGTACAGTGTATATCAGATGTTGATATAAAAGGTTTATTAATTGATGAGTTTGATAGTAAAAGATGATATAATAGCGGACCACATGCAAATAAGGAAACATTACACTGGTCACTTGGCAAACGTCTTTTGCACCAGATTGAGTAGAGGACTCTGAAACAGCTTAATTGGATAAAACAAAATATTGGTACATGACAACATCTGCACAAGTAATATATAAAACCAATTCTAAAGTGATATTGCAGTAATTCAAACATTACCAAGAACAGCCTGGTGGTTGACGTTCAGCACCACTTCTGTCCCAAATAACTTTTTGAAGGCCTCTAGTCTTCTCAAGTTCTTCTGGCTGTTGTGGTGGTGGATGATACTTCTCATGAGGAAGACGTGGGTTGATGGAAGGGTCATATTTAGAAAGTCATTATTTTTCTTTAATTTGCTAAAGAACTGCTCCGCAGCCTGGCTATTCACTTTACCAGCAAGTTGGGCTACAAGACCAATCTTCCGGAGAGCATCCCGTTCGTCTTTTGAATTGTCTTCATGAAATTTGTCATTAAGGACATAGTGCTGTAATTGGGTGGCCATGGCTGTCTGGGACTTGTTTTTTTATACTAAGCCATGGCATGGAGATCTTCAGCTTTCCTTCCTTTGCCATCTTTATGTTGCCATCTGTTGGGTCAGCTAGACGACCTTCATGTGGCGTGAAAATTAACGTCCCAGGATAGCGAAGATTGGTGTGTGTGGCCAGTCCCCGTGCGAAATCAAAGATGACTACGTTGGGTATGTGTTTCCATGAGAGGAGGACATCTGCAAAGTCCCTTGGACTCTCTGCGCACAAACAGCATTTGATGCTATACACAATTCCACAAGGGCACATGACCACAGCCCTTCCTCCTAGGACAAAAACATCTATGTCAGGCAGCAGTAATAAAAGTATAAGGCCTACAAAGGTAAAGTGGCAGTCACAAACATACCAGAGGCACCCCAAATCTGTTCGAATACTTTGTCGTAAGTCTGTCTAGATATCATCTCAGATGAAAGCCTCTCTAAGAGGTCACTTTTTGAGCCAATGGCATCAATACCACATTCCCTGCACAGTTTCCTTATCACTGATACCTAAAACCAATCAAAATACAGTTGCAACAAAAATACTTACATGTTCCTTAGCCAAAGAAACACTTCACACTAGTCGCAGAAATGAGAAATTAAATCATATTGACCTTTTTCTTATAAAGCTCATTTTTAAGTCTATCTTCAGAGACAGTTATTTCGCAAAGCTCAGCTTTTTTGGGTTGGTGGATTTTTTGGAACTCTGTGTTAAGGCATTGACTGGACTTGCGTGTATTTCTTCCAATCCATGGTGCCCAACAGTGTTAATTGGGGTGGACAGTGAAGGGATTGTCGCTCTGTTCTTAAATAACAGAAAAAGCTAAATGTTCAAAAACAGATTGTAAATAGCATACCAAATGTCAAGAAGAGGCACATAAAAGCAAGAGAATTACTTTTTACAAAGCCACGACCAATCATTTGCAGGGCCAGTTTATCCCAAAAGTAATCCATATCCATGTGTCCATTGAAATCCTTTTGTGGTGGTTTGATGTCACTCACTAACAACATACAGAAAGGAAAAAATATTAATAAGACGACCTGTATAATAGAGAAAATTAGGTACAAGCCTCCTGTGGCTAAATATGCACAAGCAGTGTCTAATCACTCAGAATGATTTATTTGCTCAAAGCACATAATTTCAAATTGATCAATGCCAACACACTTACATGACATGTTGAATGCTCCTTTTCTGTGGAGATCCATGATGACAATGGGTGGATGATCCCCACATGTCACACAAGAGTATTCATACTCGTGACCTGTGAGTGCCTCAAAATGGAGATAGGCATGGAGCACTGTTTTGGCTGGAGGAAACTGTTCCCCTATAGTGACCTCCAGACACTGAACCACTCTCCCAACAGCAGTGTGGACCTATGATTTAAGATAACACAAACAATAATTGCTATCCACTTCTTGAAAAACCTTGCAAAGCATTACTTTTACTAGAGATAATGGTCAGTTATTTAAGATAGCCTAACCTGTAGCATGTCATTAAAATTATGCAGGCCATCTTTCCACTCTTGATACCTGGAGTGGATTCCACACTGGTGGCAACATTTTGAGTAGGTGGCAACGTCTGAAAAATACCATGTTAAAAAATTAAGCCATACTACAATACCTTTTAGGACATATTCAGAACTGATGTCATTATGTATTTTATAGATCCTATTGGAACAAAATTACTTACCATGGATAGTTCTTGTATTTGTAAGAATTTTGGCCTTTGATGTGATGAGCAGAGGGTCTGATAAAGGTAAATTTCCAGCACATCTCATCGGGAATGAGGCTAGTTGGGTATGTGCTTGAAAATGAAGGCAGACGCAGGTGCTCAGGAAGAGCTGCAGGGATGGTCTTGTTGTTCATGACATACCGAATCATAGATTCCAGCTCTTTTGTTGGGGGGTACAGTAGGCCTGCGTCATCTACACTTTCATGAACTTGAGTGGTCTGATCTGTGCTTTGAACGGTCCTGAAAAGCTGATGTTCAGTCTGGAACAGGTGCTATTTAGCAATATATTTACGGAGGCAGGAACTTCTTGACCTGGCACAAGGACAATGCCAGGAGTTCAGCTTTACATCATATGTGACCATTATTCTTCCAAGTTGGGCATAATATGATGCATGTGGCTCATACACTGAAATGCACCTCTTTAAAGATGGCATTGTCACCTTTGTCGCTACAGACAAGGGTTTGTTGTCTTGGGTGGCCAAGCTTTGTCTCTGTAGGCAATCTTTCTTTCTTTCACTGCCAAACCATTTAAGCCTGACCATTTCTGTCAGGGTACTTTCTGAAAGAGAAGGATCATCAGCAAAGGACCCACAATAGGTGATGGCTTTTGTAGTGGCTTAGTCCACTCCTCCTGGCTAAGTCCATCTCCACTTGACAGGATGGAAACTCACATCTTACATTCTCCTCCGCTCCCCAGATTTTGTACACAACATGGAGTGGAACACTCGAAGAAAAACAATGTTTCTGGACTGCATAGACACCATTAGCTCGGTCTATGCAATCAGAATAAAGGTGATGGCTTGCTGTAATGTCGTCCCTAGATTTTGTGTGTTTCCTCTCCAGATGTTTTCTTAAATTTTTTTTTTTGAATAGTAATGTGACAATGAGGGCAATTTGCTTTAACAACTATGCTGTTTCGTAGTTGTGTTTTTATGAAGGACCTACTAGCAGTAAAGGGAGCCACATCAGGAATGGTGGTTAATTTACTAGCAGTCTTACAGCCTTTCAAGTGGGCCACAAAGTGTCACGTCGGATTTTTATTGAGGAAGAATATACACAATGGTAGTGTAATTGTGACACACAACCTAGACCACACCGGTGGATTGTATAATCTGAAAGAAAAAAGAAAAACCAAACAAAAATCACTCCTTTTCTTGCATTTCAGAGAAAGACACAGCACAACTTATTTGTTAAACTTTTATGCAACGTGCCCTGACAATGCTGACATGAGTAAATTTGAGTAAACTAAAACATCAATCATGCATCCATTTAACATTAACATTCATTACATTTTTAGAAAAAAATAAAATAAAAATCAATCATAAATGATGCTACCTTCATGGACGACTGCCCTAGAAAAGTGAAGCTTAAGATGAGTTTGTACTTTACTTTTCTTTGAGGGCTTGAAAAAATCAGAAATACAGAAAGGACAGTGAAATAGGGAACAGCAGGAGGTGCATCTGTTAAGCGCAGGTAAGTTGCAACCTCTCTGTATAGATATTATTTCTTCCCCTGAAGAGAGAAAGAGATGGGTGTTTTTAGTTTATACTTGTTTTGAAAGAGAGATTTTAATTTTCTTAAGTAGCTAAAGCAAACACACACCTTTATGAGATACAAGTTAAAGAACTAAAGACAGAGTATGATAAAACACACATTAAATGCACATACATTTGTCCAGATAAGTAAGCTATTTTAAGAAAACTGTATATTAAGATATACATTAGAGAATTAGATCATTTCATTTATAAGAAACAACTCAAATCTACATTTAAACCATATGAGACCAAAGTTTTTAATGTAGGTTTTATCATGCATGACATATGTTTGTATTATTTGACAAAATACTTGAGTGTGCAGTTCAACTTGTGCAGAGATTTGCATACATACATACATGCCTATTATAATATATATTATAAATGTGTATTTTGTGTGTTCACATCATAGACTGTCAAAAAAAAAAAAAAAAAAAAAAAATTAACACATTTGTGATTATCCACTCTAATGTGCTCCAGAAACCATGTGGAGTATGTTTAAATGCAAGGAGTAAACAGGGTCTTACCAGAAGAAGCCATGTCACACAAGCTAAAGACAGACAACAAGATAAAAAATAAAAATGTAATTAATTTTAAAAGTGAGTGAGACAGAGCGGGTAAAGAGAAGACTAGGGGCAGCTTAACCTACACGTGGTAAGCTAAGTTTGAGTCAGACAGACTGACTCAATCAAGTACTTTTGCCTCTCGAAATAAATTATTGACCCATCTTTTGAATTGATATCGCATCAATCGTTTATAAATAATAAATGTTGCATCATTACAATACAATCAACAACAATAACTTATTTACATACATCAATTCGTATCGCTTCAAAAAATGTCTGCTGCTATCATACAGATATGGTCTGCTGTTTTGATGACTAGGCTCATATACTAATATACAGCCTCCCCCTACTGGACGCATGAGGAACAACAGGGGCGTAAAACTGCTTGGGGCCTATATCTACCGGCTCCAGGTCTGCAGCCTCCCCCTACTCGCCCATTTAGGTGGTGATGTGTATAAATGAGCAGTTACAGATCCCGCCGATAGAGGCGCAGTGAGACACACTCGAAAACAACAGAACACTGGTTCACGCGTTTAAAGGGACATCCCCCAAAAAAGCAGGAGGTTGATCCTGAGGCTCAAACAGATCGATTTACATTGCTTGAATTACGGGGACAGTCAAATGTCCTCATAATCCCAAATGTCCTTGTAATGTTGTTATGTAAACTGGTGAAATGTCCTTGTAATCCACCAAAACCAACACACACACACACACACACTTGTTTTTGCTACATTGTGGGGACTCATGACTAGAAGGTTACATGTGGGGACAGCTATATCTAAATACAATAAAGCCATAATTTTAAGTCAGAGGTGTCAAGACAAATTTTTTATCCCAAAATTAATTATCAAAAAATCTTAAGTTTAAAAAGCTTCATTTTTGTCAGGTTTTTCTATTCTGTTGGGGACGTCGCTATTGTGTGTTACCACAAACCACCATCGGGTGTCACTACTATGAATTCTCTATTGATTATCTATTTTATAAGAACTATAAGCCATTATAAGATTAACAACAAAGATTAAGTTTGGACAATCATTAAAGAGTTGCTTAAAAGGGTTAAATTCTGTCTGTATTTATATTTTTATTGAATTTTTATTTTATCTTGCCTTTCACTAATTCCCTTCAACTGTATTTGAATAGACCATTTCTGGGGATGTAAACCGTGAAAACGAGCCTTACCTCACTTCCTGTTTAACACATCTTATTTTCTTCAGTATTGAGAATCTGAAAAGGTCCAAATAATACCCAATACAAGTTATGTTGTATGACAAGAAAGAAATGTTCATGGAGCTTTGACACCATGGGTATCATGGTCTAAATAATACTGATCTGTGCGTACTGGAATCCACTCTGAATTAAAACACCACATGCCTGACATTCATACTGCTATATATTTCTATAAATATTAGGTTTTTAACAGTACACAAAAATCTGGAGTAGGATGAATAGATCAAATGCATCACTTTTTTTATTCAATATTCAATATTACTTGCACAATATGCAACAGGCTGCATATAAATAAAAATTGAATAAAAAATATAATTATAAATAAAAAAAAAACTGACTTCTTAATTCACTTAAAGCTGCAGTAGGTAACTTTTTGACGCTCTAGCGGTTAATAAACAGAACTGCTAGCGTCTTGCGGAAGAACATCGTAGCCGGAACTACTTCTCTCTGTTTATGTCTATGAAGAATCACAAAGGTACTGGGTTACTCCGCCGCGGTACCCCCGAAGCAATCTAAAATAGTCTGAATATAAACACTTATTATAGGTGTACCCTAGTGATTCAGGACAAGCTAAAAACACGGTGTGGAAAATGGATTCATGGTGTACTCGCTTATTATATACATTTTTCTACATTTTGAACACAAACAAAGTTAGGGACCGCAGCTCTGATTGGTTGTTTCCTAACGGGATCGATGTATTTCTGCAAATGGCAATAGGAGCACTGGGAGGGGCCAGAGGAGCTTGATTTTTTCACAGATTATCTGTCTCATATTCTACTGTCAGGACATAATGACAGGTTTAATAATTATGTAAAAATTATTTTTTTACAAAAGGTACCTACTGCAGCTTTAAACACTTATTTAACTTGTCAGTGTTAATTTCAAAGATCTATTAACGTACTGAAATTAATTTTGTAAGCAAACACATTTTGAACATGTTGCCTTTAACAAACAGGAAAAAACATTGAGGTAAATGCCCTTCCACCTTTGCTTTTACATTTTTCGCTTTAATGAATCAATACGATTCTTAACATAAATTCTCACCCCCTCCCAGCTTCTCCCTTGAAGTGCTGCTGGGGATCTTTCAATGCACTCCATGCACTGAGATTTCCCAGGAACCTTTCCTGACCTGATGCAGTCCATCAGTCTTCTCCACAGCCTCAATCTCCTCTGTTGACCACTTTCCCCGTGAGTTTTGTGAAGATCCTGAATAAAATAAGAGTACTTAGTAATTGTGATCGACTCAACAAAACATCTCAACACATTTTTGCTAAAATCCAGTTAGCTCGGTTGAAAATGTGTAAATTCTGGCATGTTTACATTCATGTCACCTGTTAACAATGGGAAACAAAAATGCTGGTAATACAGTCAATAGCTAAACATTAAACTTTAGATACAGGTCTGAAATAGGTTTTTGCTGATTAAAAGCTGCACACAAGCTTGAATCATATTGGCCACGGGTGAACAACAGCAACAGATCTAAAAATCTACATTCTAAGGGATTTTGTAAATGTTTATCCGATCTTTTATCTCTAGTTACACAATTCAGTCTTACCCCTACGCCCCCCACAGTGTTTCCTTCTTGAAAAATGTTGTCACAATGTAGGGTCCTATGATTTCTGCGATGCAGAAAACGCAGGCAGAATCGCAGAATTCAGTCAAAAAAAAAATGTATTTACTGTATAATGCGGATTTTGCCAAATTTTGGATGGACAGGCCCTGATGGTGTTACACCAGGCTGTCTGAAAACCTGCCCCCATCAGATCTCTGGAGTTGTGTGAAGTGCCCTCCTGCTTCAAACGCTCCACCATCATCCCCATCCCACAAAACCCAAGATAACAGGAGTTAAGGACTACAGACCTGTGGCTCTTACTGGAGCAATGGATTGCTGTCGGGGTATCACCATTCCTGTTCCTCCTTTAAGCACTTGAGCATTATGACAACTGTTCCCTTTATTTCTCCAAAAACTCAGCTGCATTCTCCGCTCTTAAGAGCCTTTCGGAAATGCGACCGCTCTTGCCACCTCTGGCACATCTTTGTGCTTTGATTCCAAACTGAATGGTTTGGAGCAGAATAAGCAGTAGTACTTTTTATTGTACATTCTGCCTCCATCAGTTTTCTTCTTCAGCATCATGACGGTCACGTCGGAATGATCTGGTGAAGATGATTCTTCATTGTCATGTTCATCAGATGAAGAGGATTGTCCGGGGTCTTTTTTGTCCAATGAAGAGGATTCTTTTGTGCCACTGTTGGCCAAGGAACTGTCTTTTACATGGTGGAGATCTTGATGTTTTTGACTTAACCTTTCCTTTTTTATGTTGTTTGACATTTTTTGCTAAACCCTCTTCATCTGGTGAACTGTTACTGTCTGATTCTTCCTCTGTCTCCGGAATATATTCATCCTCGCTGAGCTCTGAACTTGACAGAGATTCTTCTGCTGGATATCCAAGCATTTTTCTGTTAAGCTGTGAATAAAAGCTATGAGTTAGAAGTCTTGATCAGAAATGCCAAGGCTGACAACATATTAAAACTATGAAGGCCTGTCCAATGTGAAACATTCATTGTGCAGGTTTTAATATCCAGTCTATACTAGCACGAGAAGTAGTGGTGACATGAGTGCTACATGGATATAGCAAAAACATTGTCATTGCAAAGCGCAGAACTACCAACCTGTACACCTTCTGACATCAAAGTACAATGGTACAGTTTGTCATTGTGAACTACACAACAAATTGGGGACAGCTATGTGATTATGTTCAAGCAGTGCATCTAACAGCAAGAGCCGGGGGCTCACCTACTAAACAGCAGAAGAAGAGACTAAATAATCATGCTCTGAATGCCAATTAAAAAATTAATCAGCTAATTTTTGATATTTCATTAAATAATTTGATGCTCAAAAATTTTGCCTAAGGTTGGCACGTTTGAAAATGGATTGTGGTACAACAATTACTTTAATCTCAGTTGTTTTTCAAATACTGGAATTAAAAAACACTTATGTGATTTGTCACTTTTCATATAAATGTTAAGATATTGAAATAAACTTACGATTACACTGTCAGTTCTTCTGAGCTCAGGTGCACTGGTGTCCATGTCTGGAGTAGGGTCAAGGGTCACGATACCATCACTATCATCAATAGTTGTTATTGCTGATGTACTTTCTAAAAAATGATCAGAAAAATAATTCACATTTTTAATTGCAATTCATTTTAGCTTAGAAAGCTGTTTTAGCTGTGCTAAAAATGGGACTGTCTGACATATCAATGTTAACCAAAAATGCTTTCACCTTGTACAAAACAGACTGTATCAACATTCTTGTTACCAGAACTCCCCAACATTTTTTTAAATCGGAACAAGTAAAAGAGTAAAAATCAGGCAGCCTATTAAAGCTTTATTTTGGGCATCCCGTGGCTCACCGTCTAGGGTGCCTACTATGTCTGAATCTAACACAGTCCCTTTACTGTAAGCTAACCACTGACTAGAGAGACCTGCTAACTGAAAACAAGAAGTTTGATGTTGATATTTTTACTATAAAGGCAAAATCTCTCTCTCTTTCACATCTCTTCCTCTCCTTGCTTGTAATGTTCTAGACAATGATTGAAACCATGTATTGCTAGCACTTCTCTGAAGATGAATCGCTTGTTTTCCTTATTTGTAAGTAAAATTAGATGAAAAGTTTGCTAAATCAATAAATGTAAATGATAATACACTATGTATGGTAGAGGAGAATGAAAAAAATAGACTATCTTTGCAAATTACATCAGATAATTGTCAATTCAGTTTACAAATACTATAACATGATTTAATAAATGGTAAAACTATAATACAATGAATAATGGTGCTGTTTTTCCACACTGGGAAACCCTTCTGGCTTAGCCACTGGTTTAGATCCTCCCAAAATGATTTGAAACTACATACAATAATGCTTAAACTTGGAAATAAAACAGAAGTAAGAGTTTTGTGTACACTTGCGTTTGTATATGTACTGTACTTATTAGACCACACTGATTATGAAATATTGTTTAGCTTGATTTGGCCCCTGTGGTCACTCAGCAGCTGGAATCACAGAAGTCATTGTGCAGCTAGATTCAGAGCAGAAGCCCATCATGTCCCTGGTATCTGCTGAGAGATACTGATGCTGTCTCTATGAACTGTTCTGCTAACAGGACTATTAGTGTTAAAGCCTCTCTCCTGTGATGACCAGTCCTCCACTATGGCCTTTAGCTGCTCCTTGTGTGACTGTGAACTGGAGGACATACGCTATCATAAGCTTGCATGAGCAATGACGGGGCATTAGCAACCAATCATCATCCCTCTACTTCACTAGCAGCACTAACACCTTGATACTGGACCAGCAGATGTGTATCTGTTTATCTCTCACTCTGTACTGTTCACATCCTTTAGCATCATAAAGAGAGATGTAGTGTGTATGTACAGTCAGCACTCTCCATTAGGTCATGCTAAAGCAGTATCACTCACTCTCTGTTATCAGGTGGCATCACTTCTAGCCCATGGAGTATTGGAAGACACTGATAAACTCTGAGGGTATAATGTGCAGCTCTGTTAGCTTAGCAGTTAGCATTTACAAAATAATAAAGTTCTGAAACATTTACATTAAAAGTAGTGTGTTAGCGGTTCACGTTTAATGCTCTGAGAGAGCACAGAGCTTTGTAGAATGTCTGTAGTTATCTAATACAACTTTTTTTTTGTGCAAGGAATTAAAGAAACAGTTTACCACAATCTGGTGAATCCCAGCTGTGTGCAGTGAAATATCATAAACATAATCCAGAAGAGTTTAAATAACAGCAGCTGCCATTTTCAGGTACAGAGGTTGTATATTATCAGGGACTGATTATTTTTAACATATATATTGTTTTTCAAGTTTGTTAGAAAGTAAACTCTTTGAATTCTGTTTAATGTATGCCGAAAGGCTCAGCCACAAGGGTATCCCAGAGGGAAAAAAACAGTATTATCATTTACTGATCATGATTTAATACTATAATTAAATAATAATAATAGAATAGTAATAATAATAACAATAATAATATATTACCATTCAGAAAATCAGATTAAAGTATTTTTAACCTAAATTGAGAATTAATTGATGTAGATTCCCCTCCCAAACAACAGTCCATGCTGAAGAGAGACTGAATGACCTGGAGTTGGCCAAACTTTTTTTGATTTCTTTCCTATTGTCTTCAATAATCATTATTTGAACATAGATAGATACAAAATAAATTACATAAAGAGCATCAATGTTATTTGATTAATTATATTCTAATCATTCGATGCCTTATGATGTAAAACAACAAAAAATTGGCTTCATCAAATTTAATTTTCTGTTTGTGGCTCAGTGTATCCAGATTTTTCATCCGGGTGCATCAACAGTACATTTACTTATTTCTGTTTATTTTATAAAGTAATATAAAATTATAAGTAAATAGTAAAATAATATATTAAATACATATATAATTACATTTGAGTTTTATTATTGACCAATAGTTGGCGCTAGAGAGTGTGGAAAAAGTGACACACTTTTCCAGAACAATGTTACTCGTGGGGACTGCAATATTCAGTGTGACCACCAGGGTCGCATAGACACACAGTCACACAGATTGTTGTCTTGAAAACCGTCCTTATGAGGACTTTGAAAAAAACTCATGGGGCGAGTCCAAACACTGTTTAGGAGGGGCCTGTGGGGCTTTGCCCGTGGGGACCTCAATATCGGTGACACGAGTCCCCATGAGTCTGTGTGTATTCAGGTCGAAGTCCTCACCAGGATAGAAAAACAAGAACACACACACACACAAGACACACACACGCAGGGACGGATTGGCAATCGGGAATACCGGGAACAATCCCGAACGGCCGGTCCATTTCAGGCCGAATCGGCCGGTGGTCAAATTTTTTATTGTTATTTTTTATTATTATTATTTATTTTATATGATATGCTACCGTACCGGCCTGTGGCCGGCCGCTCAGCTGCAGGGGAACGCAGCTGTGTGTCTGTCTGTGTGTGTGTGTTTCAGACTGGGCCAAATCAATACTTCCAATCTTAAGGGGGGATACGAGCGGCCCCTGCCAACTTGGACTGATCCTCGTATTTCCTGACATCTGATTGGCTCAAAGGCGCCAATCAAAGGAGTTTACTTGGTTAGGTTTGAGTTTGTGTGAATGCAACAGAGACAGACGGTAAAATGGCGAAACGAAGGAAAGAAGAGAAAGAAATGGGTGGGGCCGAAAAAATATGTTGGCACAAGAGGCAGCTAAATGTGCCAAATTAACGGACCTTTTCCGCACTGAAAAGGGTGCTGTGGCAGGAGGTGCAGATGAGGAAGGACCCAGCAGCATGGATAGGACAGGTGCACGATTAGACCGGCGAGCAGCAGCGACACGCTGGCTGGCTGACTGTGCGTGAGCGTGGCGTTTCTGTTGAGTGTAAGCTGCGTGGTGTTTGCGTAGCGTTTTCCATGTCTTTGCCTGGTCTTTGCACACCAGAAACGTGTCTGACGCGGCGCTGCTGCTAGGTGACATAATATGATAAAAATAAAAAAAATAAGCCTCTGGTGATACATTTGTTTAAATTACGTTTATATCTTCATTTATGTCAAAACCTAGAGACTCTCAAATATCAAAATGTAATTTATTAATATTTATTCGTGTCAAAATGACATAAACATCTTTTCCTATTCTATTTTGGCTGGAAACGCTTCCAAGACGCTTGCGCCTCACGTGAAAAATAGACGTCTGTTCTATTATTAGCATGCACGCGTTTTCCGCGTGACTCAGGCCCTGTGTCACCCAGCTCTAACCTGTTAACATGGGAGCTGAAATAAAAACGGACATGCCACGTATCCAGTCTGTCACCGGCCTTAGTGATAAATGACACAAAATATTGATTTGAAAAGGAGTTTATTGATTTAAAAACGATTGTATTGTATTGGTACCACTAAGAAAATAGTCCATTCTGGTGTGGTGAACAAATGAGTCCTATTGAAGAGATGAGTTCGAGCTTAGGACCCCATTAGTATGCCTGATCTAAATCTGTTCTTGAAATAACTTGTAGCTAATGAGCTGTCTAAACTGTTAATAAGAAAAATAGTAATATACACAAATAAACATTATTTTATGTTTCTTTTTATTTGAAAAAAGTGTAATTGTAACATATTGTGCTGATTATTATGATAAAAAATAATGACATAATTACATTACGAATTGCTGTGAATATGGTAGGGCAGTAGAAGCTCAGGTAAAGCTCCACTAGCACGATCATCGGATAACGTTAGTTAGCTGTATGCTATGCTACTATCTAAGCTAACTAAAAAACACACTTACAATGAGAAATATTTAATATTTGTAATTTATTAATATTTATTCGTGTCAAAATGACATAAATATCTTTTCCTATTCTATTTTGGCTGGAAACGCTTCCAACACGCTTGCGCGTCACGTGAAAAATAGACGTCTGTTCTATTATTAGCATGCACGCGTTTTCCGCGTGACTCAGGCCCTGTGTCACGCAGCTCTAACCTGTTAACATGGGAGCTGAAATAAAAACGGACATGCCACGTATCCAGTCTGTCACCGGCCTTAGTGATAAATGACACAAAATATTGATTTGAAAAGGAGTTTATTGATTTAAAAACGATTGTATTGTATTGGTACCACTAAGAAAATAGTCCATTCTGGTGTGGTGAACAAATGAGTCCTATTGAAGAGATGAGTTCGAGCTTAGGACCCCATTAGTATGCCTGATCTAAATCTGTTCTTGAAATAACTTGTAGCTAATGAGCTGTCTAAACTGTTAATAAGAAAAATAGTAATATACACAAATAAACATTATTTTATGTTTCTTTTTATTTGAAAAAAGTGTAATTGTAACATATTGTGCTGATTATTATGATAAAAAATAATGACATAATTACATTACGAATTGCTGTGAATATGGTAGGGCAGTAGAAGCTCAGGTAAAGCTCCACTAGCACGATCATCGGATAACGTTAGTTAGCTGTATGCTATGCTACTATCTAAGCTAACTAAAAACACACTTACAATGAGAAATATTTAATATTTGTAATTTATTAATATTTATTCGTGTCAAAATGACATAAATATCTTTTCCTATTCTATTTTGGCTGGAAACGCTTCCAACACGCTTGCGCGTCACGTGAAAAATAGACGTCTGTTCTATTATTAGCATGCACGCGTTTTCCGCGTGACTCAGGCCCTGTGTCACGCAGCTCTAACCTGTTAACATGGGAGCTGAAATAAAAACGGACATGCCACGTATCCAGTCTGTCACCGGCCTTAGTGATAAATGACACAAAATATTGATTTGAAAAGGAGTTTATTGATTTAAAAACGATTGTATTGTATTGGTACCACTAAGAAAATAGTCCATTCTGGTGTGGTGAACAAATGAGTCCTATTGAAGAGATGAGTTCGAGCTTAGGACCCCATTAGTATGCCTGATCTAAATCTGTTCTTGAAATAACTTGTAGCTAATGAGCTGTCTAAACTGTTAATAAGAAAAATAGTAATATACACAAATAAACATTATTTTATGTTTCTTTTTATTTGAAAAAAGTGTAATTGTAACATATTGTGCTGATTATTATGATAAAAAATTATGACATAATTACATCACGAATTGCTGTGAATATGGTAGGGCAGTAGAAGCTCAGGTAAAGCTCCACTAGCACGATCATCGGATAACGTTAGTTAGCTGTATGCTATGCTACTATCTAAGCTAACTAAAAAACACACTCACAATGAGAAATATTTAATTTCACAATCTATAGCTGCAGTTAAATACTAGTTTCTGAAACGTATAAGTTAAAATACATTAATGACTCGTTATAACGTAGTACAAACGTCTTCTATAATAAATAGATTTTGTATGATTTGTAACCAGGCACTAAAGCGATTCAGATAAAACGTGCTTTGAACCAATCCGATCTGGGTCCTAAGCTCGGACTGGATCTCTTCAGTAGGACTCATTTGTTCACCACACCGTCTCTACGGTTAGAATCCTGCGTGTCCATGGCAACGCTCTGCTTTGCATGGCAACGCAGTGTGGAAAAGGGGCGGGGCTACATAAAGTCTATAAGCAAGGAATGTCTGTAAGGAGTCTATATATGTATGTATACAGCGTCAGTTGCCATTCTCTATATTAGCTATTAAGGTCAGTGATGGAGAGGGACAGTTTGATGATGACCCCTGCAGTCATATTGATGAGGAGGGAGAGAAGGAGGAGCAGCAGGAGAAAGCAGAGCAGAAGAAGGAGGAGCAGGAGGAAGGAAAGCAGCAGGAGAAAGCAGAGCAGGAGGAGCAGGAGCAGGAGGAGAATGGAACAAGAACAAAAACAGTGACAGGTACAGGGGCAGTGTGCAGGACTGGGTAGGCAATCATATTATGCATAGATAGAATAAGATATAGTGACGTCACGTTCTTCTCATGCAGTACAACCAGTACAGACAGAGGCAGGGTCCAAAACAGGTGAAGATGCACCAAGGATAGACCTAAACAGAGCTGAAGATGAGGGCTTTGATTTTTATACACGTCCGGCCTCCAAAGATTTAGATTTTTTTTTTCTTACCACCCTCAACAACCCACCAGAAAAGGCACGACTATCTATCATACTAAAGATGGTATTATGAGAAAGTGGCTCACATACTGTAAGAAAGAAAACTCACTATGTTTGGCATATGCAAAGCCATCTGCAAGTGAAAGTGCGTTCATTAAGGGGGGAATGACAGCCTGGAAGCATGTACATCAGAGAATAGAAGAGCACGAAAGAAACCAAGTTCACAGAGACAGTGCAGAAGCATATTTTATGATGGCCAGTCAAGCAGACATAGTAAGCTTACTAAGTGGAAAACAAGTGTCTCTTCACCGTGACCAAGTCAGAAAGAAACGCCAAGTCATGGACCGTGTCATTGAAGTGATAAAAGTCATTGGAAAGTGTGGTCTTAGCTATAGAGGCACCAAATTTGAAGCTGCATACACATGGGACAACATTGCTGTTGATCATGGAAACTTCTTGGAAATGATCCTTCTGCTGAGCTAATTTGATGTCTCTCTGCAAGAACATGTAAATGAATGTGTACAAAAAAGCCAAAGCCTAAATAAGACCGGGGTTAAAGGCAGAGGATCTTTCGTTACACTGCTGTCTAAAACATCTGTCAACAAAGTGATTGATGTAATCAGCCACTTAATCAAAGAAAGCATTTCAAGGGAAGTAAGGCAAGAAGGAATGTTTTTTTCTGCAGATTGACACCACACAAGATATTACCTCCACAGACCAATGTGCTGTTATCCTCAGATATGTGACTGATGTGGTCCATGAGAAGCTCATAGGTGTGGTTGATTGTGAGTCATCAACTGGAGAGTATTTTGTGGAGCTACTTAAAACAACTCTAGCAAAAGTGGATATTGAGCTTAGGAACATTGTTGGCAACTCAACCGATGGAGCCGCAAACATGCAAGGCCAGTACAAGGGGTTCTCTGCTTTACTGGCATCAGAGTCTCCTAACCAAGTGCACATCTGGTGCTATGTACATGTGCTCAATCTTGTTCTGGGTGACACCACGAGTGCTGTGATAGAAAGTGCATCCCTTTTCTCCATAGTGAATGATGTTGCTGTATTTATCAAGGACTCATACAAGCGTATGAAAATGTGGGAGGAAGTCAGTGATGACAGGCGACACAGACGGCTGTCTCCTATCGGGGAGACAAGATGGTGGGCCAAGGACCAGGCCCTAAGCAAGATATTTGGCTGTTTTGGTAACCCTGACAATGCTTTGTATGTTGATTTAATCTTAACACTGAAAAGGATAGTGGAAGATATGTCAATCAAGGAACATGTCAGAGCAAGAGCTGAGGGGTACATAGATCCCTACTGAAGCATGAGACGGTGCTGACAGCACAGCTATTCTTGAGAATCTTTGAGATTAGCTCACCACTTTCCAGATACCCCAAGACCAGTGGCATGGACCTAATCACTGCTCATCGGTTAGTTATGGGGGCCCAAGACAGCCTAAAATCCTGCAACAGGGACATGGATGGTGTCACAAAAGCTGCAAATATCTTTGTTGAATGGGCTAACAAGGAGCTGGAGGAGAATGGATCTAAAGAGGTGGTTTAGGGGGCTCTACCTGAAAAAAAAAATCAGAAAGAAGAAGTCCATGCCAGGTGAAGTAGCAGAGGAAGAACATTCATTGAATACAGAGGATCAGTACAGGATCAAGGTGCACAATGTCATTTTGGACACAGTGACTCAGAGCATTCACGCTCGCTATTCTGCAAATGGAGCTCTTTATGATGATTTTGCATGCCTCGACCCAAGGAATTTTGGTACACTAAGAGATAGGGGGCTTCCATCTGAATCCCTCAAACAACTCAGTAATGCCTCCTTAGGTTAGATGAAAGAGCAACATCTGGAAGGCTCAATGCCGAGCTCTGTAGTCTGGCCAACCAGTGGGAGAGACTTAAGTTGCCACATTTGGAGTCATACACTGTCCGAGCTGCAGAAGAGACAGAAGATGGAGAAGACATGGAACTGAATAACACCAGCTGCACCTCCTGTAAAGACTGTGCAATTTGTGTTTATCATATCCTCTCCAAATACAACCTCCTCACTGATGCCTATCACGTCATTGGACTGGCCTACAAGTTCTTGCTTACACTCTCTTTCAGTCAAGTGGCCTGTGAGAGGACCTTTTCTACTCTCAAGTATGTAAAGAACAGACTGAAGAGTACCCTGACACAGGAGCGTCTTGAGGCATTCATGCTAATGTGCACAGAGAAAGAGATCCTAATGACTTTAGACAACGATGGAGTCATAGACAGAGTTGCAGAGTCGAGTAAACTTCTCCAAAGATTGCTGGTGATGTGAGGTAGGACAGTTTTAGGAGGAGCAACAGCAGGAGGAGAGAGGAGGAGAAGAAAGGAGGAGGAGGAGCAGCAGCAGGAGAGAGGAGGAGGAGCAGCAGCAGGAGGAGAAGAAGAAAGGAGCAGCAGCAGCAGGATGAGAGAGGAGGAGGAGAAGAAAGGAGGAGGAGCAGCAGGAGGAGAGAGGAGGAGGAGCAGCAGCAGGAGGAGAAGAAGAAAGGAGGAGCAGCAGCAGGATGAGAGAGGAGGAGAAGAAGAAAGGAGGAGGAGCAGCAGGAGGAGAGAGGAGGAGGAGAAGAAAGGAGGAGCAGCAGCAGGATGAGAGAGGAGGAGGAGAAGAAAGGAGGAGGAGCAGCAGGAGGAGAAGAAAGGAGGAGCAGCAGCAGGATGAGAGAGGAGGAGGAGAAGAAAGGAGGAGGAGCAGCAGGAGGAGAAGAAGAAAGGAGGAGCAGCAGCAGGATGAGAGAGGAGGAGAAGAAGAAAGGAGGAGGAGCAGCAGGAGGAGAAGAAGAAAGGAGGAGCAGCAGCAGGATGAGAGAGGAGGAGAAGAAGAAAGGAGGAGGAGCAGCAGGAGGAGAGAGGAGGAGGAGCAGCAGCAGGAGGAGAAGAAAAAAGGAGGAGCAGCAGCAGGATGAGAGAGGAGGAGAAGAAGAAAGGAGGAGGAGCAGCAGGAGGAGAGAGAAGGAGGAGAAGAAAGGAGGAGCAGCCGCAGGATGAGAGAGGAGGAGGAGAAGAAAGGAGGAGGAGCAGCAGGAGGAGAAGAAGAAAGGAGGAGCAGCAGCAGGATGAGAGAAGAGGAGGAGAAGAAAGGAGGAGGAGCAGCAGGAGGAGAGAGGAGGAGGAGCAGCAGCAGGAGGAGAAGAAGAAAGGAGGAGCAGCAGCAGGATGAGAGAGGAGGAGAAGAAGAAAGGAGGAGGAGCAGCAGGAGGAGAGAGGAGGAGGAGCAGCAGCAGGAGGAGAAGAAGAAAGGAGCAGCCGCAGCAGGATGAGAGAGGAGGAGGAGAAGAAAGGAGGAGGAGCAGCAGGAGGAGAAGAAGAAAGGAGGAGCAGCAGCAGGAGGAGAAGAAGAAAGGAGGAGCAGCAGCAGGATGAGAGAGGAGGAGAAGAAAGGAGGAGCAGCAGCAGGAGGAGAGATGAGGAGAAGAAAGGAGGAGCAGCAGCAGGATGAGAGAGGAGGAGAAGAAGAAAGGAGGAGCAGCAGCAGGATGAGAGAGGAGGAGGAGAAGAAAGGAGGAGCAGCAGCAGGAGAGATGAGGAGAAGAAAGGAGGAGCAGCAGGAGGAGAAGAGCAGGAAACAGACAGGTAGAGGGGCAGTGTGCAGGGCTGGGTAGGCAATCATATTAGGCATATCAATCAATCAATCAAAGCTTTATTAAGAACACGCACACAAAAATAGAAAAATACAGCACAATGTTACATATTTACATAAAGGATAAAATGCCAATAGTTCCACATACTAGATAATAACCTGACTGAAGCACAGATTGAATTAGAAAATTTATTATTCTTTGTCATATTTATTACTCATGTTCTTCTCATGCATATGTTATGTAGCTGTACAATCAGTAAGCAGAGACAGGGTCCAGCAGAGGCAGGGTCCAGCACAGGGGAAGCTGAGGCAGGGAGAGTTGAAAGTGAGTACACACACACACACAATCTCTATTGTATGGGACTGCATTGTAGTTTTTGAGTATGAGTGGGTGTGAGTATTTGTAACTATTTTATCACTCCGACTGACTGTACACATGACATGCTGGTAGCTCGCAGTATACTGTGTGACTTATGTGTTTGAGATTAGGTTTTGTTGACCTGGTTGTGTTCAGTGCAGTGGACTTGCTTATACAACCTGAGGAGGCAGGTGTTATCCTAAAGTTTCTTGAAGGTCTTCAGCGTAATCTGATTGTCTTTATACCACTGAATTTCAGTCCCAGTACGTCCCTGCACACACGCACACTCTCTCTGTAACAACTCCGCCAACAACAGAAGGATAAGTACACCGCCATTTCAAAGTTTGGGGTCAGTAAATTTTTATTCTTATTATTAAGAAATAAATTAATATTTTTAATCATCAAGGACATTGATCAAAAGTGACTATAAAGAGTTTTCTATTTCAAATAAATGCTGCTCTTTTGAACTTTCTATTCATCAAATAATAACAAATAAAAAAGTGAAATGTGTTAGAGAAGCAGCAAACAATCTGAGAAAATTACAATGTATATTAATTTTATTTTAATTTTTTATCATTTCATTATTTATTTTTTTATTTAGTTAGTGTGCTTGTATTTTTTTTTATCAATATTTATAACCAGCCATGATTTTTTTTTTTTGCTTTTAATTTACATTTATTTATATTGAAAATATACAAATAATGCAATTGTTTGGTGTTTCCCCCGTGCATACATGTGATGGACAAATGTGCACCTGTTGTAAGGTCATAGGTCATATTCTTATTCATGTTCACAAACAAATAACAAAATATGCTCATTTCTGCACAATTGATTTATTCATTGTATTTTATCTCTCTAAATAATGGAGGTCATAAAAGTGGAAATGAGCTTAAATACAATAATGCAAGCTTATGGTTGAGAAGATAAACATCGACTGGCAGAATGAAATCTTATTTTAGTTATTTTATTGAGACGGTATTGTAGTTTTTAATTATTATTTGGATTTTTTTTTCTATTTAAATGTTTTTAGTTATTTTAGTTATTTTTCAGTCATTATTTTATTCTGATGCTATTTACAAATGTTATATATACACACAATACAAATATAAATATATAATTTATTTATTTAACTCTTTTATTTTTTTCAGATCCTGCACATACATTTTATGACCAAAATGATTTCCTGTAAAACTACCCCCTGAAAAAATTGTATGGATTTAATAACACCTTCACGTTAGGAATTAATTAAAAAAAAAAATGAATATAGATAAAACAATCTTATTTAATTATTCAATTTAAAATGAAACAAACTTGATTATTAAGGTTTAATTAACAAGTAAACGTCCAAATGTTTAATTTTTTATTATATGTGTATATAATTTGGTCTAAATTTTATATTACATTTTAAAATGCATACACTTTATTTCAATTTAATTCAGTATCCGTATTTCTGTCGTACCCCTGAAAGAGTCTCTGAAAAGCCGAATATTTGTAAAAAAAAATAAAAATAAAAAAAAATTGTGGGGAAAAAATATATATTTTAGACTTTCCTCTTTTCATACAAGTTTAGGAGCCAGATTTCCTAAATCCTAAACTTTTAATCTCAAAACCTGTTTAAATGTGAGCCGTGCTCAGCCTTACAATGATCTCTTCTAGACCTGAACAGCACAGGACTCAATCAGAAAAGCCATCGAAGAATTGAACAGACGAAGCATTACCTGTCCTTGGTAGAAGTGGAATGAGGTGGAAAAAGGATGACCTGGACTTTTCTCCGTCCAAACCAGCTGATGGACTCTGCATAACGAGTAGTGGCTGAAAGTTAGAGAAAACTGGGATTTACTAGTGTAGTGTTCATACTTTGACCTGCACTGGCAGTTCTGTCACCATGTTGATGATTCCCTCTCCACCGGCGGCGAAGTGGAAGACCAATACTCGCGATGGAAAACAGAAAACATATTTGAAGAAACAGGGGGCAAACGGACATCATCACAAGAGGTTCTGTTAAAGACGCAAATTTACAAGACATATTAAAGATTAAAAAAAAACAACAACAACAACAATTAAAAAAAAAAAATTTAAAGGAAAGAAAGTATCATTTAAAGACAAGTTTTGGAAGCCTTTGAGTTCAACGGGTTTGACATATTCTTAAAGGAAGTGAAAAGGGACTTTATATCAGACGAAAACATTCTAAAGTTAGGTTTGCAATGGATGGCTCTGGCTTTATGTAGGTGAAATTTACCCAGAAGACAAAGCAATAAAACTATATGCTCCAGATTAATGTCCTTGGAATGAAAATCTGACACAAAAATAATAGATTCTGTTAATTCTATCTTGTTACAGCATGAAAAAATGAACATGGTAACTTCAGACCAAAAGGATTTGGAGAATGGGTAATGATAAAACAGATGTACAATAGATTCTTCATCAGAATTACAAAAAGAACACATTGAAGATATATTCTCAGAAAATCTGCTCAAAAATAAATGACTAGGGTAGTATCTATGAGCAATTTTGAAATGGAGTTCTTTAATTTTACCGGGGGTAAATAATTTGTGGGAAAAGGTCCACAAGTGTTTTAAATCAGAGTTCGGATAACAGATCCTCCATTTAGATTGTGCTTTAGATGGGCATCCTGGAGTTGAAGAAAGAGCATTTCTAATAAAAAAGTTATTGCATTTTTTATCAAATAAATAAACACCGTTAACTGCAAGTGTAGGAAAATAGTTGTTTACAGAGCCATAACATAAATGCGCTTTAAACAAAGCTTTTAAACTGACAGGTATACTTTTGGTCACCTTATTAAAATCTCTTAGTGAGATTGTTGCACCTTTCAAAGACACAAAGTCCGGAAAGGAAAGAAGGTCCCCATCAGCATTAAACAAATCAGAAACAAAAAATAATAATTTGATTCACCCATTCAATGGAAAAAAGTGATTTGTTACCAGACAAAATATTTTCATTGTTCCAAAGAATACACGTGTGTGGGGAGAAATTATGCTTAAAAGCAATCTTCCAGGATTTTAGGGCTTGTTTATGAAAATTTGACAGTTTAATAGGTCATTTACTACACTTAAAGTTACAGGTCAATAAAAATTTAAGGCCACCACAACGTTTGAAGACTAGATTAGGGATCCAAAACCAGGGTAACTCGTTGTTAGACAAACAATTCATTTTGAAAGTCTGGTTAATTATATTAAAATCTAAAGCATTAAGACCACCCTCCTTATAGTTTCTTATTATAGATTTCCTTTGAACATATTTGGTCTTATATAATAGCAGAGAGTTAATCATTTTAACTGTTTTTTGATCAACATAAAGGGAAAAGGCGGGATAAACTAGGCGTGAAATGCCCTCAGCCTTAGTCAGAAGGACTCTCCCAAAAATTGTCAAGTCTCTCTGCAGCCAGCAACATAAAATCTTTTTAATATTATCTAACCTTGGCTGAAAATTGTGATGGAGACGGTCTGCATCAGATTTGCAGATATCAACCCCTAGATATTTTACATGACGCTTTACAAGAATACCATCAACAGAATTTTTATTGGAATCGTGAATATATAAAATTTCACTTTTTTGGGGATTTACTACTAATCCTGAAGCTTTGGAGAAAAGAATAAATTCATTGAAACTTGTGAATCATTATTGAGAAAAAGACAAGTGTCATCAGCTAACTGACTAATTATCAATGTATTCCCTTCAATATTTATACATTCAATATTGGAGTGTTTTATATGCAAACTTAACAGCTCGGCGGCTAATAGAAAAAGAAAAGGAGAGATGGGGCATCCCTGGCGAATACCTCGACCCACCGAAAACCGGGGAGAAGTGCCGGAAGCTAAGGAGACACAGCTATTAATACCGTTATATAGAGTACGAATCGCGTTAATAAAGGATCTACCAAAACCAAACTGATGAAGGGCTTCAAAAATAAAGGAATGCTCAACAGTATCGAATGCTTTATAAAAGTCGATAAACAAAATTAATGCATCTTTATTTATAAATTCGGAATAATCAAAAATATCTATAATTAATCTGATGTTGTTAGAGATGTGTCTACCTTTTAGAAATGATGTCTGCTAAGCAAGACTTTAGCTTTTCAGCATAAACAGAAGCCAATCATTTATAATCAGAGTTCAAAAGGGTGATCGGGCGCCAATTATCCAAAATATTGGGATCCTTATTAGGCTTAGGTATAAGACAAATGAGACCTTGTTTCATTGATTCTGCCAATTCGCCATTGTTTATACACTCAATAAGGGCTTCGTAAAGAAGACACTTAATAGAGTCCCAAAAGACTTTAAAAATTTTAAATAATATGTTATAAAGATTATCTATAGTAAAGGGTTCCTCACAAAGTTCTTTATTGTGGTCATTAATTTTAGGAATAACAGAATGAACCTTTTGGAAAAATAAAGATGAAGCAACAAGATCGTATGAAGAGGTGTATAGATTTTGATAAAAATTTGAAACATGAGACGAGATCATGGAGGGGTCATTAGATAATGAATTATTAATATTTAGAGAGGAGATCCTCTTATTACTTCCACGTTTTTTTCTCTAGGTTGAAAAAGTAAGCAGAGTTTTTTTCCCCAAACTCGAGCCATTTAGCTCTCGATCTAATGAAAGCGCCTCTTGCTTTCTCTAAAAATAAATCATCCAGCCTGCTTTGTAAAGTATAAAGAGATTGCTTGACATCTTCTCCCAGGATGGGATTCATTAAAATTTGGCTCATCTTTCTAATTAAATCTGTAACTTCTTTATTTTTAACAGATGCTCTATTTTTTCCAAATTGCTCCCATTTAGATGTGGCCGAGATATTAGCCTGAGACTTCACACTCTCTGCAATTTCCCTAATTTGCTGACAATATGATTCAGACAGTGAAAAAGAACAATTTAACTTCCAGTAACCAGGGCTAACTTTTCTTCTTTGCTTAGATTCATCATCAGAAAAAGTAATATCAATTGCTGCATGATCTGTTAGAGGTGAGGGTGAGATTTCTGCTGATGTCAAATATGAAATTAAAGAGTTAGATATTAGCCACAGGTCTATACGAGATTTTTGAGAAAGATCAGATTTAAACCAAGTGAACAGACTTTCCTAGATGGAAATCTGTCAGCAACAAAGTCTGGTGCTTCATTGAAATCACCACCAATTAATGTAAAGGCAGATGGATACTTAAGTTTCAGATTATTAACATTAAAGATTATACTATCAAGAAGAGTTTTATTGTTTGAAGAATTGTTGAACCCATATAAGTTAGCCATTATAAAGAGATTGTTATTCAAGAAAACAACTGAGATAATCCATCTTCCTATCCCTGAAGAAAGCGTTTCTATAATTTTTCCCTGAAATCCATAATCAAGTAGAATAGCGACCCCACCTGACGAACTAGAGTTATGACAGAAAGATATAGTGCTTCCCCACTGGGTACGCCAGAACTTTTCATCATTCACACAAGAGTGTGTCTCTTGCAATAAATAAACATCCCTTTTCATGGATTTACAAAACAAAAATAAAGCTTTTCGTTTATTTAAGTCACGTAGCCCCCGAACATTCAAAGAAAATCAAGAGAAATACGAACTAAAAATAGTAGTGGAACTCAACTCGGAGTAAATGGAACTGTTACAAACAGATTCGACAAATAAAGTACTTCTTAGAAGATATGCAGAGCATAAAGCTCGAATTCCCAATAAAGCTTGGGAAGGCCAACACATGCTGTTGTGGACCCCGAAAAAAAAAAAAATATATATATATATATATATATATATATATTAATAATAATAATAATAATAATAATAATAAAAGGTTAATAATAATAATAATAATCAAAAAAGGTTAATATATATATATATATATATATATATTATATTTATAAAAATAAATAAATTGTAATCGGGTTTTGAAAAATCAAAGTGTAAGGGGTATATCATACACAGAAATTCTCTTCCCGTTAATGAAAGCAACTGGCCCATTAAACCCAGCTTTCTTTCCTTCCTTTCTTGCCTTTTCAACGAGTGGCCAGAGTTTGTATCTAGCCTCTTTATCTTCCTGAGTGAGATCTTCCAGGATCCGAGTGTTCTTCTGTTTCAGCAGCTCAGATCGTTTGGCTTCCGCCCATATGGCATCACGGCAAGTGCGGGATAAAAACTGGATGATGATATTCCGAGGGTTGGAGTTTCCAGACTTGGGGCCAAGTCTATGTGCGATGTCAACCACCCACGTAGGAGGGGACGTTCTCGCGACCTTGTGCAACGTTCCCTAAAAGTTATCTAAAGGTAACGAAAGTTCAGAACCTTTACAGAACATTAGGGACGTTTTTGGAACGTCCTCGTTTGGTTATGAAAGTGTTGCAGTTCAAGGTTCCTTATATGACTTTAGGGGGACGTTCTATTTAGGGCATTTTATGGTCACATTTCAAACGTTACAGAGAGGACATTTGAGACGTTAACAGAACGTTCTCGCATGGTCCTCTGTTGGTCATATAATAACGTTCCCAAAGTGACTTTAGGGGAACGTTCCATACTGGTTGTTATATGGTCATGAAACAACGTTACAAAGAGGACATTCCGGACGTGAACAGAACGTTCCCATACGGTTCTCTGTTGGTCATATAATAACGTTCCCATTATTACTTTAGGGGGACGTTCGATATTGGTTATTATATGGTCACACAACAACGTTACAAAGAGGACATTTGGGATGTTAACAGAACGTTCTCGCATGGTCCTCTGTTGGTCATATAACGTTCCCAATGTGGTTATTAGGGACTTTAAGCAACAGCTGCGAATGGAACGGCTACAGCGACCGGAAGTTTGCTGTCACACCGCCGTAGCCAAGAACGTAAAAATCACTAAGCAACGGTAAACAGGACAGCGCAACGCGGCATTAATTCATTTATTGAGATACAAAAAAATGTCATTTAAAAAAGCAAGAGAAGGATTGCTTTTGGCATTAAATGACAATCTTTTGTCAGAAGAGGAGTTTTTAATATTGTATGATGTAAATAAGTCTAAAAACCTAGATTTACCATGTAAGCAATACTTGCCTTTTAACCTTGATTACATGGAGGAAGACGAATGCTTAAATGAATTTCGTGTCAGAAAATGTGACCTACCAATTCTGGTAGATGTTCTCGGGATTCCCAATGAGATCGTTTGTGATCAGAGAAGTGTTGTGGGAGGAGTCGAGGCGCTGTGTATGCTCCTTAAGAGGCTGGCATACCCCTTGCCGATACAGTGACATGATGCAAAGGTTTGGTCACTGACAAGTCCCAGTCCTGTGCATGGCCACAAACTCCGTGTTGGACTTTATATATTCTGCACATCATCACAGGATCACGCAGTGGAATGTAAACATACTGAACCCTGTAGCATTGAGAAACTATGCTGACTGCATCCTCCAAATGGGAGCCCCTCTGGATAATTGCTTTGGGTTTATTGATGGCACTGTACGACCCATTGCCAGACCAGGTGTAACACAGAGGATCCTATATAATGGACACAAACGCATCCACAGTCTAAAATACCAGGCTGTAGCCATCCCTAATGGTTTGATTGCCCATCTGTACGGCCCTGTAGGTATGTCTGAATAATTTACCATCTATGGAAACATTGTCATTCCCTTTAAAATTTATAAAATAAAATAAAAACATTTTTTAATTTAAAAATATATTTTAACCGAGGGAAAGAAGCATGACTCTGGAATGCTGGCAGAGTCTGGGCTGTTGGCATTGCTGCAACGTCATGCCATGTCTGTAGATGGCCATCCAATGTGTGTGTATGGGGACCCAGCATACCCACTGCGTGTGCATCTGCAAGCCCCATTTCGACATGTTCATCTCACCCCTCAAATGATGGAATACAACAAACGAATGAGTGAAGTCAGAGTGTCTGTGGAGTGGTTGTTTGGGGACATAGCAAACTACTTCAAGTTCATGGACTTCAAAAAGAATTTAAAAATTGGTTTGAGTAGTGTTGGAAAATTGTATGTTGTATCTGCTTTGTTAAGAAATGCACTAACTTGTCTGTACGGTAATCAGACATCACAGTTTTTTAACTTGGATCCTCCACACATTCGTGACTATTTTTCATGAGGTAACACATACATACAAAACTACACTGCTATGTAGGCCAATGTATATGTATATATAAAATAAATACATTTAAAAATAAAGATAAATAAATATAACATAGTATACAAACACACAATATAAAACCAGAATTGTATTTAAAAAGAATGAGACATTTTCTAATAACACATTTTTTATTTTATTATTAACAAAAATATAGTATACATAGTTAGTTTACACAAATACACAATACACATAAAGTAAAATAATAAAGTATAGGCTACATGTTATTAAAAATATGCTATTTTATGTTAACAGATTTTATATTTTATTATTAATAGAAGGATTTATACATTGAAATGTTTTATGAATGAAATCACAAATAAATGTTTTTAAATTGCAAAAGAATAATCATTTCTTTGACATATTTTCAATGAGGCTAAGTAATGCTTACCCTTGCTGTTGCTGTTGCTGAAGTAGCATAGTCTGCATTACCTGCATTTGCTGTTGCTGTTGTTGCATTAGTTGCATCATGTCACTCATCTGCTTTTGTGTTTGTTGTGCTTCTTTTGCTTGCTCTTCAACCTGTATTTTTTTCAATTCCAATTCCTTTTCTCTTAGAACCCTCTCAGTCTGGCTTCTCTCCCTCAAAAACTCAATGGTTTCATTCCCGCTCCTTCTCCTACGTTTGTTGTTTGTCCAGTCCTCTCCCTCTCCACTAAGCCTCCCGTTGGTCTGGCTAACCCTCTCCATGGCCTTCTTCCTTGCCTCTTCTGCTTTGGCCCTGTCCGTCTCTAACTTCCTCATACTCTCATCACTCCCTTTGTTTTCCTCAGCTGCTCTTTCTTTCTCTGTTATTTCTTCAATTAGTTCATCAAGTTCTGTTTTTCTGCAGATGTTCCACTGCTCTTCTCGTCTTTATTGTTTCTGGCCTTGTATTTCGTCTGAATCAAGTTGAATCTCTCCCTCACTGACCTCTGCATAACTCTGAATTTGGGTTCTTGAGAGCAATTCAGTGTGTCTGCTATACTTGACCAGGCCTTGCCCTTGTCAACACTGCCCTTTTTGTACCTGTATGGTTCTGTGAGCAGGATTTCTCTACAGAGAAGCACATCGTGTTGCTCTTTCCACTCCATAGGGACTCTAATCAACAAGAAACATGAAGTAAATATAGCTAATTTTTGAAAGTAAGTATAATTAACAGTCTTGATAGATAACTAATAAAAATAACTAATACATCTATTACATCTACTAATAATCTATTTCTAATCTGTTAATCTACTTTACCCAATTAAAAATATTTTAATAGCATAGTAATACATTTAACATGGATTTTGAGAAGGATAAATGCAATACTTACATTGTTCGCTTCACATCATCTCTAATCTCAATGCAGCCTGAGGTATTGTTGCTAACAACAGACATATCTTTATACAAACGGAAAAAATCTTTAAAATTAGCTTAAGTTTAAAACATTTTAACACATATTATATAAAACACAAGTGGTACAATCATAAACTGATGCAAATTACAGTGTCATATGCCATAAAAAATAACGTTTATTTACCTAATCTCTCACATTGTAGCGACTCCGGCAAATCAGCTGTTCTCCCGTAGTAGACCGTTAAAGTAGAACGTCACAAAGTAGCAGTTAAATTCGCGCATGCGCAATACAACGCCAGAATGGCGTTGCCGTTCCACCAGAGGCTGTTGCTTAAAGTCCCTATTATATGGTCACACAACAACGTTAAAATATGACAAATTAATGAACGCAAAGATGTATTAAATCTACATCTAATTCATGAAAATATTAAATAATAATATAAAAAGTATTAAACGTATTTGTTAGATAATAACACTAACATGCTAGCCAATTTATTAGGTCCTCTCTGCTAATTTTGTAGGATTTGATATTTGTTAGGCTATTTCAAAATAAAAACTATGGCTTTTACTCTACAGATCTAAAATCCTTGACGTGTCCATAAATCCCTTATTAACAAATAGACATATAAAACAATACAATGTCATAGATCAAGGCAACGTGAAAATAAGCGATGCATAAGTGATGCAGTTACATTTTTCACCACATTTACATGGGAAAATTGTGGAGCTCTGACACTGTCTCATAGCACCCGCGTCGAAGTCGTTAAATTTCAATTTATCAAGCGCACTTTACAACTTAATATAGTCTAAAAATACTTACTAACATTGCTGCAGAATGGTGAACACATTTACCATTTATTATTTTCTATATAAATGTCCAATATAAATGTCTATATAGCCTACTGTACATTTCTATACAAATATTAAAAATGAATATTTTGGTGAGGTACTGCCACACCCGCGGCTGTCTGTATTCAGAAGGGAGAGCTGCAGCCCAATTCAACTGTGAGCCACTGCTGCTGGTGCATCGTCCTTTCTTTATGTGCGGAGCGCGCGCACTGCGGGGCATGGAAGCGGCCATGCAGTCGCTTGCATTTTTTTCCTGTCAACAGTGTAAACAACTTAAAATACTCAATTTTTGGTCATAAGAATAATACATTATTTAAAGCTTTTATTTGTGTAAACTGACAATATCAAGAAAACTTTAGCTAAATAAACCACCACAAAAAGGATTGTTTTAAATCTGCTATGAATATGAAGTTTGAAGATTGTTGTATTGTACTGTATCTTCTATAAAGATTAATATTACATTTCGTTAATTTAAAAAGCACTTTAATGTTGTATAAATAAATAATAAACTTTTGTTCTGTTAGATGTGTTTTGGCTAGTTTTTGTATGTTGTATAATTATAATATAGATCTAGGTAATTAAAAAAATAATTATATATATATATATATATATATATATATATATATATATATATATATTACATTTACATATATATATTTACATTTATTCATTTAGCAGATGCTTTTATCCAAAGCGACTTAAAGATGAAGACAGTGGAAGCAAACAAAAACAACAAAAAGAGCAATGATATATAAGTGCTATAACAAGTCTCAGTTAGGTTAACACAGTACATGTAGCATGGGATTTTAAATATTATAATAAATAAAAAGAAAACAGATAGAATAAAAAAAGAATAGAGCAAGCTGGAAATATGACCTATTGGGTTTATTTGCACTTCAACATTTTTAAATAAATTCTAAAAATAATACTAAATTACAGTTATTATAATATGAATTCTTTATTAGTAAATAATACTAAATTATATATATATTTTTTATTAATACTCATTTAATTTAGGTATATATTTCAATTCTAATATATTATTTCTTGATAACAGACGCTGATAAGTATAAATTACAAATTTAATTAAATTAAAATTAAATTTTAAATTAAATAAAATTGTATGCATTTAGCAGACACTTTTATCCAAAGCGATTTACAGTGCATTTAGGCTATCAATAGACTCTATGCATGATTACTTCCGCATTTTGTCTCAGTCCGCTCATCTACATCCGGTGCTGCGCCTGTGTGAAGAATTCTGTGGAGACGATGGCAAATTACACTCGGTGTTTACAAGAGCTTCCCGCGATTACGGTGAATGACGTTAATCGTATTGTGAGGCAGTCAGCTGTCACACCCAACAGTAAGAAGGAGAAGGGCTTCAAATTATATATTTCGAGCTACATCGACAACTTTGAAGGTGAGTATTCTCTCATTTCATGCTAAATCCGACTAACTTTAGCGTCTCCGTTCCTGACCTGTCATAGCGGTCTTTGTATTATTTATATATTTTGTTAAACGTAAATGTATAGTTTTACGTGTTTTCCCTTATGCCTAAAGTGCTTGTTTGTGCAGTGTACATACAAATTATGGAAAACGAATTGTTACTGACTTTTAGTAATTTCTCAGTTTCCAGTAAGGATCAGTTCACAGGAGAAGTCAGCGTGAGGGCGACATGTTTCAGGTCGATGAGGAAGTCAGAGAAGCCCCATAGATTGAGAGTAGGAGAACACAAAAGACAGCTGAACTCTAAATGAAATGCAATTTTTAAACAGAAGTTGTTTGTGGGTTCTACAGCTGTACAAAGACAGGCATAGTCAGTAAATGGGTTCATACGTGCTTCAATTTAAAGATAGTAGTAATTACAGTATATGTGTCAGGACTCGGGTATGATCTGTCCTTTTTTCTTCCTTTTTCTTACTTCGTTCGTTTTTATATTTATTTTTTCGTTTCTACTCATTTTTCTACACTTGTTTTCATTTTCTTTGCTTTTTTTTCTTTCTCTCTGATTTTTTTATATTTTTCTGGTTTTTCTTCCCTTCGCCCTAGCGCCAGCTGATCTCGCTTTGCAATCTAGGCTGCGGCTTGTCTGATGCACCTGTTCCCCCTCTATCTCATTACTCACCTGTTCCCGGTATCTCATTACTCACCCTATTTATTCTGCTTGGTTTTCACCCTTCCTTGTCAGTGTGTTCTGTGACCCTTTGGCTTCGGTTCTGTCCAGTTCTGGTCAGTTTACTGGTTGGTTTGTCTGCCCAGTTAGTGTAACCTGTGTTTTGCCCTCAGAGGATTTCGGACCGCTCTTCTGGTTATCGATCTGGACTGTTTTTGACTCTGATACTGCCCGCCGTTCTCAGCCCTGTCTGCACCTCGCTTGACCCCTTGTCTGCCCGACTATTCTCCTGCCTGCCGTTGTTGGATTTGTTGCTCCCTCTCTCCTGGCGTTCGCGGAGGCTGAGCGCTCGACCTGCCCGCTGAGCAGCGTGAAGTCAAGACTTTTTCTCTCCTCCTTGAGGGGTTTTTGTTTTATTTTGTTTTGTTTTTGACGTTAAGTCGTCCTCTGAAATAAAACTCTGTTCTCCAGCCTCATTCCGCTCTTGGGTCCTCATCTGTCCTGACACCACACACTGACCACGAATGGACCCAGCGGAGAATTCGACTTGGCAGGCGGCTTTGGAGCATCAAGGAGCGATGCTGGGCCGTCATGAGATGGAACTCTCTTCCACCCGTCACTCTGTGGATGCCTTGTCGGCTCAGATCACGGATCTAGTGGGTCGTCTCGATCGTCTCACTCGTCAGGAATTCCCTTCTCCGCCTCCCGGGCCTCTCCCGTCCGCTTCCTCCTCTGAGCCGAGAGTGAACAACCCCCCCGTGTATTCCGGTGAGCCTACTAATTGCAAAGCTTTCCTTATTCAGTGCGAGGTGGTGTTTTCCCTTCAAGCTCGAACCTACGCGTCAGATGTCTCCAAGGTGGCGTATGTCATATCCCTGCTTTCTGGTAGAGCACGTGATTGGGGGACTGCGGTATGGGAGTCACAGGCCGCGTGCTGCTCGGACTTCAGTTCCTTTAAGGAGGAGATGGTCAAGACCTTTGATCAGTCTGTTTTCGGCAAGGAGGCATCTCGACTGTTAGCGCGCCTTCAACAGGGCAGGCGTTCAGTGGCAGACTACTCCGTGCAGTTCCGTACCCTGGCCGCTACCTGTGGATGGAACGCCGAGGCCCTTATCGCTCGCTTTTTAGAGGGTCTCAATGACTCAGTCAAGGATGAACTGTTCTCCCGCGAGGTTCCAGAACGCTTGGACGATGTTATCAGCCTGTCCCTCCGCATAGACGCCAGGAGAGAGCTTCGCCGTCGAGTTCGTGCCGACTCCGAGCCTGTTATGTTCGTCCCTCCATCCCAGACTACCGAGGAGTGTGAGCCTATGCAGGTGGATCGCTTGCGCCTCACGCCCAAGGAGAAACAGCGCCGCCTGTTGGAGGGTCTCTGTCTGTATTGCGCGGCTCAAGGGCACCGAGCTCACTCCTGTCCAGCTAAGGCTGCTCGTTCGCCACAGAGCGTTAATCTGAGTGGTACTGCCATTTCCCCTGCTCATAGGTCACGCACTTTTCTGTCTGTGTCTCTGTCTACTAAACACACTCTGTTTAAGGCTTCAGCACTCGTTGATTCAGGAGCAGAGGGCAACTTCATCGATGAGGAGTGGGCTCGCGTTCGGGATATACCCATCCAATCCCTGCAGTCACCTATAGTCGCTCATGGACTCAATGGCAGGCCACTTATGCAGATCTCGCGGATCACTGATTCGGTGAGTCTTCTTGCCTCCTGGAACCACCGGGAGGACCTTAGATTCCTAGTCTGTGACTCTCCATCTGTCCCTTTAGTATTGGGTCATCCTTGGCTCGTTCGCCACGGGCCAAACATTAACTGGGCAGACAATGTAGTTTTGTCATGGAGTCAGTATTGTCATTCACATTGTCTCCAGTCTGCTTTCTCCCCGCTCTCTGTTTCTGTTTCCCTACAGGAGGAGGAGGCGGATCTTTCTCGAGTTCCTGCTTGCTACCATGATCTGCGGGCGGTCTTCAGCAGGTCCCGGGCTGTATCTCTTCCTCCTCACCGACCGTACGACTGTGCCATCGATCTCCTCCCTGGGGCTTCTCCGCCTCGCGGGCGGCTGTATTCTCTCTCCGCGCCAGAACGCGAAGCGATGGAGAAGTATTTAAGTGATTCTCTGGCAGCCGGTATTATTCGTCCCTCTTCTTCTCCGGCCGGTGCGGGGTTCTTTTTTGTGAAGAAGAAGGATGGCTCTCTGCGCCCCTGTATAGACTATCGGGGGTTGAATGACATCACAGTTAAGAACCGGTACCCTCTGCCGCTGATGTCTTCGACCTTCTATCTCTTGCAGGGGGCCGAGTTCTTCACAAAATTGGATCTTCGCAATGCTTACCATCTAGTGCGGATCAGGGAGGGGGACGAATGGAAGACCGCGTTTAACACGCCTCGCGGGCACTTTGAATACCGGGTTCTTCCCTTCGGCTTATCCAACGCTCCAGCTGTCTTTCAAGCACTTGTCAACGACGTGCTGAGGGACATGATCGACAGGTTCGTTTTTGTTTATTTAGATGACATCTTAATTTTCTCCTCTTCTGTTCAGGATCATGTCCAGCACGTCAGACAGGTGCTTCAGCGGATGTTAGAGAATCGGCTGTTCGTTAAGGCGGAGAAGTGTGAGTTCCACGTTCAGTCAGTTTCGTTCTTGGGCCACATCATCTCGGTAGGGGGGATTCGCATGGACCCTGCGAAGGTGAGAGCCATCTCCGAATGGCCGACTCCTGATTCCCGCAAGGCGTTACAGCGGTTCCTGGGTTTCGCCAATTTCTATAGGCGATTCATCAGGAACTTCGGGCAGGTGGCGGCCCCTCTGACCGCGCTAACCTCCACCAGGATCAACTTCCGTTGGTCAGCGGATGCCCAAGCGGCGTTCGATGAATTAAAACGCAGATTTACTTCAGCTCCCATCCTGGTAACTCCAGAGACTTCCCGGCAGTTCGTGGTGGAGGTGGATGCGTCAGAGGTTGGTGTCGGTGCCGTGCTCTCCCAGGTATCCCCCCTGGATAACAAATTACATCCTTGTGCTTTTTTTTCACACCGTTTGTCTCCCACAGAACGAAACTACGACATCGGTGATCGCGAGTTGTTGGCTGTTCGACTGGCTTTGGGGGAGTGGCGCCACTGGCTGGAGGGAGCGGCCGTTCCATTTCTGGTGTGGACTGACCACAAGAATTTAGAATACATTCGGTCTGCACGCCGGCTAAATGCCAGACAGGCTCGGTGGGCGCTCTTCTTCGGGCGCTTTGACTTCACCCTCTCTTATCGACCCGGGTCCAAGAACGTTAAACCCGATGCGCTGTCTCGTCTTTTCGCTTCTCCAGGCGACCCGCCCCCTGACACTATTATACCTCCGCGGTGCGTGCTGGGGGCGCTTACCTGGGGAATCGAGAAGCTCGTCAGACAAGCGCAGGGGGGAGTCGGAGTGCCCGCGGGGTGTCCCATCGGCCTGCTCTTCGTGCCCAGGTCAGTTCGCTCCGCCGTTCTCCAGTGGGGTCACTCCTCCAAAATCATGTGCCATCCAGGTGTGAGGAGGTCGCTGGCAGCCATTCGCCAGCGGTTTTGGTGGCCTGCCATGGCGGAGGATGTTCGCCGGTTCGTGGGGGCGTGCCCGGTCTGTGCTCAGAATAAATCCTCCAATTCTCCTCCCGCTGGTCTGTTAATGCCGCTTCCCATCCCATCCCGCCCCTGGTCCCATATTGCCCTGGATTTTGTAGTTGGACTCCCTCCATCCAGTGGCAATACGGTGGTTCTCACTGTGGTGGATCGCTTTTCCAAAGCGGTCCACTTCGTTCCTCTTCCTAAACTCCCCTCGGCTAAAGAAACGGCCCGGGTGGTCATTGATCACGTCTTCCGGATTCACGGCCTTCCGGAGGACGTGGTTTCTGACAGGGGGCCCCAGTTCGTTTCACATTTTTGGAGAGAGTTCTGTCGACAGATTGGAGCCTCTGCGAGTCTGTCGTCAGGCTTTCATCCACAGACCAACGGCCAGACCGAGCGCGCCAACCAGGATCTCGGTCGGATGCTCCGCTGCCTGGCATCCCATAACCCCTCCTCCTGGAGTGATCAACTCACCTGGGCAGAATATGCTCACAACTCGCTACCGGTGACGTCTACAGGTATGTCCCCGTTCATGTGTAGTCTGGGTTATCAACCTCCTCTGTTTTCTTCCCAGGGCTCCGAGGCAGCTGTCCCCTCGGTTCAAGCTTTTGTTCAGCGTTGTCGCCGCACCTGGAGGAGGGCCAGGGAGGCGCTTCTCCGAGCTAGGGGACGCGTTAAAGCTGCCGCAGACCGCCACCGAAGGTTGACCCCCCGTTATGTCTGCGGACAACGCGTGTGGCTCTCCACCAAGGATTTGCCACTGAGAGTCCCATCACGAAAGTTGGCACCTAAGTTCGTGGGGCCGTACCGCATTGCCAAGGTCGTCAACCCGGTGACGGTCTGTCTCCGGTTGCCCAATTCTCTTCGTCGTGTGCACCCTGTCTTCCATGTGTCCAAAGTTAAGCCTGTCTTGCGTTCCCCCCATTCTCCTACTGTGTCTTCCCCTGTCGCCCCCCCTCCCCCTGTTATGGTTGACGGTTCTCCTGCATATAGGGTTAGGAGAATCTTAGACTCCAGACGCCGTGGGCGGGGATATCAGTACTTAGTGGACTGGGAGGGGTACGGTCCGGAGGAGAGATGCTGGGTTCCAGCCCGGGACGTCCTGGACCGCTCGCTCATCGACCAGTTTCACCAACGCCGCCCTTCCTCGGGAGCGCCGGGAGGCGCTCCTGGGGGAGGGGGTACTGGCAGGACTCGGGTATGATCTGTCCTTTTTTCTTCCTTTTTCTTACTTCGTTCGTTTTTATATTTATTTTTTCGTTTCTACTCATTTTCTACACTTGTTTTCATTTTCTTTGCTTTTTTTTCTTTCTCTCTGATTTTTTTATATTTTTCTGGTTTTTCTTCCCTTCGCCCTAGCGCCAGCTGATCTCGCTTTGCAATCTAGGCTGCGGCTTGTCTGATGCACCTGTTCCCCCTCTATCTCATTACTCACCTGTTCCCGGTATCTCATTACTCACCCTATTTATTCTGCTTGGTTTTCACCCTTCCTTGTCAGTGTGTTCTGTGACCCTTTGGCTTCGGTTCTGTCCAGTTCTGGTCAGTTTACTGGTTGGTTTGTCTGCCCAGTTAGTGTAACCTGTGTTTTGCCCTCAGAGGATTTCGGACCGCTCTTCTGGTTATCGATCTGGACTGTTTTTGACTCTGATACTGCCCGCCGTTCTCAGCCCTGTCTGCACCTCGCTTGACCCCTTGTCTGCCCGACTATTCTCCTGCCTGCCGTTGTTGGATTTGTTGCTCCCTCTCTCCTGGCGTTCGCGGAGGCTGAGCGCTCGACCTGCCCGCTGAGCAGCGTGAAGTCAAGACTTTTTCTCTCCTCCTTGAGGGGTTTTTGTTTTATTTTGTTTTGTTTTTGACGTTAAGTCGTCCTCTGAAATAAAACTCTGTTCTCCAGCCTCATTCCGCTCTTGGGTCCTCATCTGTCCTGACAATATGGGTTTAGAATCTATTTACATATAACATTAATTCCTAATTCTTGTTTTTGTTTAATTTAATTATATTCACAGATTGTATTAAAGGACTCTCGTCCTGTAATACTGTCACAGAGCTGTTGTTCTTGTGTTGCTGGGACAGCACTGTGCAACCACATTGTTGCATTACTCTACCAAGCAGCCCACTACTCACAGCTTGGCATCAGTGCAGTTCCTCCAGTTCACAGCTGTACTGAAATGGAGCAGAGCTGGCACAAACCCAGAACAATGGTAATTTAAATTGAATTTGCATATACAAATTATATAAAAACTGAACTACTGGAAATGCAATACATTAATAAATGCACTGAGCATTAAGTTGATTTTTTTTATTAGCTTTGTAGGTACTACTATGGAGGTAACATAAACACTGCTTTTTAGGAAACATACTTTTTCTACATAACTAGTCACTAACAGCATTTCTGTGGACAGTGATTATTTAGAAATCCTGTAATCTAGTATTACAAATTTTGTTGTAATAATGATTTTATTAATTTTATGGCCCCTGTGTGTTTTCTAGGGAATCAAGCCTGGTCCTGTCAACAGAATGCTGGTTCTGTCTGCAAGACCTAAAGAGAGGAAGCTTGCTGAGGGGTTAAGGTACAACACAAAAATTCTTCAATGTAGTATTTTACTTTTTTTTTTTTTTTTTTTTTTTACACGTTTACATTTCAAAAAGTGTAAACAATAATTAAACCATTGGACGCAAATTGATTTTTGTTGAAATCTTTTACTATTACAGCAACTATATTATTATATTAGAATTAAGTATTGCAGATAGGCGTAAGGAGCAATATTTGCTTAGAATTGATTTTTAACAGCATTTTAAGGGCATGTTTTTTTAATCGTATTAAAAACACTTACATCTATTCATGTCAAATTCATCAGCTCATACTAAAGAAGATTAATATAAAATGAAACATTTGAAAAATTTTAATTTAAAAAGAAAAATATGAAAGATTAGACTGATTAAAACTAAGGAAATGTATTTTTTGCTTAATACTTATTTTTTAATTTCAGGAGTACCCTTTACAAGGGTGTCACCAGTGAGCTGCCTGACCTCTCAGTCCTCCAAATAGCAGAGGCATATAAGGACTTTGCCAGTGCTGTAGCCCCTTTGGTCACCACTATGGAGATGTCGAATGATGATCCTTTGGTTGATTCTGCCTTTGGCAAAGTTCAGTATGGAAGTGTGCTGTCATACCAGCAGCCAGCAGCAACAACACCCAACATTACTCACCATCAGGATGCCCCACCACCGCCACCTCTGCCACTAGTTGGTCACAGCTTTGACACATCTGTTTGCTTGTTTGTCCATAGTGAACATGGACAACTACACATGAAGTCACTGGCAGTAAGTTTGGATATGGCACATAAGATAGAGCATGCCACCAAAGAACAGAGTGCATCACTTGATTGGCACTCTGTCCGAAAGCCCCGGGTAACAGCGTCACGTTTTAGGGAGGTTTGTCATGTGCGTGGCCAGAGCTCAGCTGAACACCTGGCTGAAAGAATCTACAAGGGAACTCGCCAGACAGCAGACATGAAGAGAGGTCTTGAAATGGAATCTGCTGCAATTGAGGAATACTGTCTGCTGCGAGAAGTAAACTACCACCCTTGTGGATTCTTAATTCACCCCGATGCACATTGGCTGGGGGCCTCTCCTGATGGGATTATTTTTGACCCTAAAGAGCACCATGTTTTTGGTCTTTTAGAAATCAAATGTCCAAATGTCAAAAGTTACGTGGACTGTCCTTACCTTAAATTTAACAATGGCACACCAGAACTGAAACAACAACATGCATACTATTGGCAAGTTCAAGGACAAATGCTGATCTCAGGATTGGACTGGTGTGATTTTGTCATTTATGCACAGGATGACATGATGGTCCAGCGCATCTACAAAGACCTCAAAATGTTTCTGAACATTCGAGAGAAAGCCGACCATTTCTTTTTTTACTTTTACCTGCCAAGATGCCTACAGATGTAAACAAACAATAAAAAAATCTGATAATCATTTAATAGTGTTTTAATATGTATCAAAGTTTTTTATATTAACACCAAATCACTGTACAGGAAATGTTTATCAAAGTTATTTATATTTACATGTTTACATTACTGCATTGCGGGCATCACTGTACAAAAGTTATTTATATTTACATGTTTACATTACTGCAATGCAAATGATCAAAGTTGTATATATTTACATGTTACTATTTGAACAAGAATAAATCCAAATTCGATCCCCAACCAATGTTATCTCATCTTTAATCCTTTGCCCATGCTTTTACTAAGGGGCCATTTTGGTAATTAACAAGGAGGCAAGCAACAGTGTACAGCTGGTTGATACTCCCTGTGATGGAAAGAGGGATGACTGTGTCGAACAGCTTGTGTTGCTTCACCCTGCGGATGAGACGCTCAACGTGGACCCTTAGCCGAGCAATGGACTGTGTCTCCCTCACTTCATCAGCTGACATCTGTTCCCGCTTCGACAGGTAAGCAGGTCTGTAAACTTTGCATGGCACACAGTCATCAACAAGAAAACCTTTGTCGACCATTATCGCCATTCCATGTTTCAACAGCGACACAATCCCAGACTGCTTAAAAAGCTCTTTGTCACTGACAGAACCTGCATACAGGGATGAAACAAAGGTGATTGCACCATGTGGTGCCATGCCGATTAATCCCTTGAAGGTGCAGTGGGACTTGTAAGTGGAGAAGACTTCACTTTGAAGCAGGAGAGAGGATGGAGTTTGGCAACGCAACTCTGTGCAGTCGATCACCACTTGTGTGTCTGGGTAGTCCTGGAACTCATTGGGAAGATGAGCCTTGACTTCCTCCTCAGACATCCAGATGCGGACAGACCCAAGAATGGTGTACAAAAAATTGGCCCAGGTTGTAATAATTCGGCTAACAGTGGACTGATGGATGTTGAATCTGTGGGCCAGATCCTGCTGTTTTAAGCCAACAGAGAGGTGGACCATGAAGAGGAAGAACTCATCAATGGGCTGCAGAGACTGACCCTGTAAAAATAACAAGATTTGCAATTTATTTACATATAATGTGTTGGCTTCCACTGAAAATGTAAAGTTAAGTTTTGTTCTTCTATTTCTTTACCCATGCACTGCCTGTTGTTCCAGCTTCACTCCTTATAGTAGTTGCTCTTGCTCTTGACACACGAATCATGTTGTGGGATGCAGGCTCAATGAGTTTCCAGAAAGCCATTAAATGGCTGTAAGTCACGAACCTAAATGAGATTTAGGACTTTTTTTTTTACATGAATATAAATCATAAAATCACAAACTAAAATGAATTACTTGAAGGAAAACACACACACACACACACACACACACACATATATATATATATATATATATATGGTTACACTTTATTTTAAGGTGTCATTGTTACAGTGTAATTATACAATATTAATAGTAATATTAATTAACAACATGTACTTACTATAGTACTTAAATACTGCATAATTTACTGTTTTTACTATGGTAAGTACATGTAACGTAACGACTGTAAAATAGTGACACAAGTATGTATGTATGTATGTATGTATATATATATATATATATATATATATATATATATATATATATATATATATATATATAGACACACACATATATACACGTATACACACACACACACACACATATATACATACACGTCATGCGTCATATATAGTTATATCATATAAATCACAAACTAAAATTAATTACTTAAACACACACACAAACACATATATATAGGGTTTAAATCGTACCTAGTGTAGAACCTTACATCATCGTCGGAAGCAGCAAATCGCCCCAAACAAAACCTTTGACTGACCGACAACTCCTCCACCTGTCTCCTTAGTCGGTCCACCTCTTTACGGAGATCCTCAGTTTGATCCAGTGCATGATCAACTGCCGCGGGTTCTGGAACTGAACAATAATCATGTTCCAGATGCCGGGCATCCATTGGCATAGGATCCTCATCCACTGGAGTGTAATCCTCCCTTCTTTGCCATACCCCGGTGCGCCTTGGTTCAGCAACGGAGTAGCCGTTCCACTGGAATAAGGTTGGTACAGCTCCCTTCCTCAGCAAGCGGCGCCCTTTAGGGGTCGATGGCTCGATCAAGTCTTCACTTATAAAGTGACGACTGCAGACCCTTGTATGAGAAGTGATGTTAAATCGCTCACGTCGAATGCTGTGAATCCACTTTCTGCGTATTTCTTCGTCCACAGGAAAAGTGTGGAAACTTAGTACAGAGTTGAACTTTGAGGAGGCCACACATAACGGGACACAACAATGGTCAGTCGAACTACTGTCCTCACGACGTTGATATTTAAACTTTCTGAAAGCCATTAGTAATGCTTAACTATATGATACTATAATATAATATAATATTAATATAATATAATATAATACTTAAATTATAAATCGCCGTTTTATGAATGAAAAATTATGAATGAGTTTTGCCGGTAGTACACTTCGTTGTAGAATGCGCTAAACGGAAGTAAAGACCCGGTCTGAGATTCTACCGGAAATACGTAAGCAGAGTTCGTGCATAGAGTGTATTTTTACATATCATGTGTATAACACACCGTTGCCATGAAAAACAAAGCGTTGCTATGGACGCAGGATTCTAACCTTACATAGAGACGGAAATGGCTATTTTCTTTATTATTATTTTTTTCACATTATCCTTTACATAATTTAACGTAATTATTAGTATTATAACGCAATATACAATTATATAAATATACATATGTTTTTTTATATAAAATAAAAAACGTATAACACCTAGGTCACAAATTCTAAATCTGGCAGCGGGTATATAAGCTGGGGTCTGTGACCTCACCCACTCAGTGGACATCCCAACTGGACATCCCAACTGTCAGTTTCTCTGAGGTAAATATTTTAATTAACCATTCTATTTAAATTAAAAACACAAAACAAAATGACATATAATATACGTTACATGATATAAATAATAATAATAATATGGAATTATAAGGACAGTAGCTTTTGAGCGAAATTTCCTCATGGTAAAACGGCCGTTTCCACAAGAAATTGAATAAATTGTCATAAAATTGACAGACTGTCTTTTCCAGTAATAAATGTACCACATTTACTCAGACAAACTGCTTTTCCGTCTTTTTCTTTAACTTTATACCACTCTTCAGCACTGTCATCGCTGTTATTTGTCGTTAAATACCGTTATGTTTACGTGACGTCATTTGGTCTAAAGAAGTAGCTTATCCTTTTCAGATAAGCCCACTAATTTTTTAGGGTCTTTCATGTTAACATTAGCTACTTTAAAATAAATCATGAATACCATTAATATCATTATGGTAAATTATACGTTATTTGAAAATTAACGCGCCTTCTCACAGTCTTGGCAGTGAGCGCGCGCGTGTCCCTCAACCTCCGCACGAGCGCGATGGTGCATTCATCACAGTGGGCGCGAGACCCCATTTCACGCAAACGTGTGCACGGCAGTTTTTGTAACTTTGCACGAAAAAAAAAAAAATAAATAAAAAATAGAGCCTATAAATAAGCAGAAAAAAAGCAGAAATAAGCCTTTTTGGTGAAAATAAAGGTCCATGTTTAATAGTTCATGAAAATAAATTTGTATTGGTTTTCTTTATAGCCTTCATAACAAAATCAGAACAAACTATAAATACATAAATACAAAACACACAAACAAAATAAAATTATAATAATAATAATAATTATAGAAATTACAGTTTAATGCACAACCGGGTAGGCAATTCACAATTCAGGCATTGTATCTAATATCATCTGAATCATTTGAAGTAACAGTTGTAAATAAAATTGTCGCATTTGCTTGCGTGTCAGCAATTAACCCTGCTCCATGTGCCATTGCAATACTAACATTTGTAACATTAAATTGAACAGAAAAGAGAGTTAAGATTTACATTTCAAATAAATGCTGCTTTTTTTTCTTTAATTCATCAAATAACCCTGAAAATGTGAAGAAGCACAACTGTTTTCATCACTAATAATCATAAATGTTTCATATGGTTTTAGTTTTACTTATTCACTTATTCATATTGCTAATAAAGTGTACTTTTGGATGTCAAAACTTTATTAAAATAAACTAAACAAATAAATGTAAATGTAAATATGAGAATTTTAAAAATAAGAAAATAACAGATGCATTGTGATATAGGTGACAAAATATTCTGAGAAAATAGATATGAAGTTATTTAATGAGCTTCCTCACTTAACCAGTTATCTGTGCTTCCTCAGCAATGAAGTTCCACATTTCCGAACACGAAAATGCAAGCAGCAAATAAGCGGTTCACAATATTTTCTTCAGTTAACTCCAAAATTCTCCCACATATTGGACTTGATTTTTGATGACGTATTGTCGACAACTTTACAAACTCCTCCACTAGCTATTCTTTTCTTAAACTCCTCAGCATCCATCTCGATTACTGCAAGCAGATCGCGCGCGCGGTTATGATGAATTTTTAAAGGTGGAAGTATAGGTAACGTCATAGATTCCTGGGAGGGCGTGGGGCGTGGACACAAATCAACTGATATAGATTTTAAATTATTTTATTAAAAATTATTTTATCAACTTGAAATACAGGCATATTTTTGTAGATGTGTTCCTAAAAATATGCATTACGTTTGCATGTGATTGTTTTAAACCCGTGTTTCCCCCGTGTCCGCCCCGACCTGCACCCGTATCCGGCACGGGTGGTTATTTTTCATCCGTTTGAGCAAAAACCTACAGGTACCCGAACCCGTGCAGGACTCTAAATGTAAGCTACACCATATAGGCCCATGCTTATATTTAATTAAAAAAAAACTTGCAATATTACAATAAATACAAATTATTGTAGACTATCACAAGAACCATTTATGAATTAGTTAATTCGTTTTTCCGATTACAAAATCAAGTCGTTATTTTAGTAGCATGAAAAAAACAATAGAATTATAAATTAATATCTCACTTACATTTACAGTTTTCCTCGAGTGAATTCGGTGAAATCCAGATTGTGTCTGTCTCTGTCTGAGGTGAGCGGCACTGGCGTGAACGCGGAAAAAACTCCCGCGAACCAGCAGTTTTTTTTCTTCACTCTTATCTAAACTCATATGATTGGTCATTGCATCATGAGTTCATCAGATTCGTGTCTGATTGTTTATAATGCTCAATTTTGCAAGTCATGTATAGGCTAACTTACTGTAATATGGCGTAGGCTAACACTTTTAATTTATTTTCACATTTTATGTCAATAGTGATAATCGTCATATATTTATTTAGATTATTTTAACCTGCTTGTTGAATATGCATTTGTATCCATTTTGGAGGGAGCAGGGCAATTGCATCATCAGCAATATTATTTCCACATGGTGCCGTTCCCCGGTGCTGTCCGAGGCGATGGTGCTGAATCAGTTGATCAGTTCTTATTTTTTGTTCGGTGGAGCTGTGACTATTGTTCTTGTAAAAACTTTTCAGCATAGTTTGGAGCCCTGAGACTTTCACATTTATTTTGTTACCTTTTTTCTCTCTTCTAGGTGCTTTTGCCAAACAATTTCCGAAACACACAGAAAAGGAAATTGATACATGTATAGGGGAAACCCTCAAACATGCACCTCACCGTGCCAAGTTGGTCGCGACACCTGTAAGTTGTTTTATTCAATGAGAGCTCTCTCTCTCTCTCTCTCTCTCTATTCTCTATAGAATAAAACAACTTTTTTGATTTATTTACTTAGTACCGGTACTTATAAACAAAGTGGAGTTAAAAGTAATTAAAAAGTCGTTGAAGTGATTGGTAAATATAATGTTTAATTTTTTCAGGCAGCGGAAGAAGAACTTCGGGCACCTCCTGAGGATGGAGACAGTGACTGATACACACACACACACACGCACACACGCACACAAACACACACACGCACACACACACACACACACACACACACACACACACACACACAGCATATATTTAATATAAATAATTGTTTTTGTCATTTGTTGTTCACCATTTACGCAACATAAAATGAATATAAATATGTGTTCTTTTTGTTATTACTGTTTCCTAATATTTGTGTGTGTATAATATTATATATATGGGTCAGTGACGTGTAAATATTATATATTTATATAAAATAGGTTTAAAATTATATATATGCTTTAATCTCACATCATTTGTCCTCCTCACTGTTCATAATTGTGTGAAAAATTCAAAAATAGGTAACTTTTAGACTATTAATGTGGTCAAATGTCATACGGTCAAACGGAATTCACTTCAAGTTATTTAAGACGATTGCATTTAAAATGATTTAAAATATTTAAAAATGATAAAACTTTTCATTTGGCATATTTTTTCAAGTCTTAAGATAAGCATATTAAAGTATCAGTAAGATAGACCTTTAACAAAGACACATTTTCCCTATGTCATACGGTAAAACAAAGTTTGGAAGCCATTTTGGAACTGAATATTAATGACTTAAGTCATGTGACAAATGACCAAGATGGCGGCGCGAACACATCGCGAGGCTCAGCGTCTCTCCAGTTTTTGCAATTTTGCAGTATTATTCCTGCTCATCTCGGGTCTGTTCGTACTGAACAGCTTTGCTTTAACATCATACACCCGACAGGAGCTTTTGGATATCGGTGAGGACTTTACCAGCAGTTTTATCACCAATCTTCGACTAATCCCTGAGATCGCTAGAACAACCGAGGCTTCGCACTCTACCCGGCCGAGCGGAAGTGCTCGCAGGCGGCGTCGAGATCGTAAACAAAGGCGGGGGAAGCGCGGAGGTCTAAGAGCCAAGCTAAAGCTAACACCGCTCCGGCTCTCTTTACCCAGCATTTTCCTCGCTAATGTGCGGTCACTGGTGAACAAAATGGATGAGTTACGACTCCGCATCACCCACAGTAAGAGACTTATGGACTGCAATGTCATGGTTTTCACGGAAACGTGGCTACACAGCGACGTACCCAACAATGCTATTGAGCTAGCAGGACGCTACACGCTCCGGGCAGATAGAACGGCAGATGACTCCGGCAAGACAAGAGGTGGTGGATTGTGCATTTATGTCAACAAAGCTTGGTGTACGAACACTGTCATTGTTGGGAGACACTGCTCAGCTAACCTAGAGTTTCTCATGGTTAAATGTAGACCTTTTTATCTGCCACGGGAGTTCACTTCCACCATAATAACCGCAGTCTATATTGCACCGGATGCTAATGCCAAGCTTGCTTTGAACGAACTTCATGCAGCAATTAGTAAACAACAGACTGCTCACCCAGAGGCTGCTTTTATTGTTGCGGGTGATTTTAATCACTGCAAATTAAAAACAGTACTCCCCAAATTTCACCAGCATGTTTCCTGCCACACCAGAGGAGACAAAACTTTGGATCATGTTTATACAAACATCAATGGAGCTTACATCGCGAGCCCCCTCCCCCACCTCGGGACAGTCTGATCACCTTTCTTTGTTTCTCACCCCTAAGTATTCACCCCTCATCAACCGTGTGAAGCCATCAGTGAGGACCATCAAAGTGTGGCCAACTGGAGCTGACTCTTTACTTCAAGACAGGTTTCAACACACTGACTGGAGTATGTTTGCTTCACAGGCTGCCTGTGGCTCTCACACGGACATTGATATCTACACCTCCTCTGTACTGGATCACATCAACTCCACCATTGACAGTGTAACAACAGAAAAACAGATAACAACATACCCTAATCAGAAGCCATGGATGAACAAGGAGGTTCGACTTCTGCTGAAAGACCGCAACGCTGCCTTCAGGTCAGACGACGCTCAGGCCTACAGTAAATCCAGGGCTAACCTGAAAAGGGGCATCAGAAAGGCCAAGTACTGCTACAAGCTGAAGGTAGAGGAACACTTTTCCAACTCTGACCCCCGACGCATGTGGCAGGGCATCCAGATCATCAGTGACTACAAGTCAAGCAACTCCACACCAACAGTCACGGACGTCTCCTTCCTTAACGAGCTAAATTACTTTTATGCTCGCTTCAACAGTGACAGCAAGGAGATGGCCACCAAAATCTCACCCTCAGCAGACCACCAACCCCTTAAACTCACCTCCACAGATGTCCACACTGCACTGAGCCGGATCAACGCACGTAAGGCTGCTGGCCCGGATGGCATTCCTGGACGTGTGCTTAGGGCATGTGCAGAGCAGCTTGCAGGGGTCTTCACAGACATTTTCAACCTGTCCCTCACCCAAGCAACTGTGCCAACATGTTTTAAGTCCACATCCATTGTGCCAGTACCGAAACACTCCTCCCCAACGTGCCTGAATGACTATCGCCCCGTAGCACTCACACCCATCATTATGAAGTGCTTCGAGCGACTGGTCCTAGCACACCTCAAAGACTGCCTCCCACCCACACTGGACCCACACCAATTTGCCTACCGCAGAAATAGGAGTACAGAGGATGCAGTATGCACAGTGCTGCACTCTGCACTCACACACCTGGACCATAACAACACGTATGTTAGGATGTTGTTTGTTGACTTCAGTTCAGCATTTAACACCGTCATTCCCTCCAAGCTGACCACAAAACTTGGAGACCTGGACATCAACACCTCCCTCTGCAACTGGATTATGGACTTTCTGACCAACAGGCCTCAGCATGTTCGGTCAGGTCACACCCACTCCACCACCATCACACTTAATACTGGCGTACCACAGGGCTGTGTGCTGAGCCCATTCCTCTACTCCCTTTACACCCACGACTGCAAGCCTGTGCATGGATCCAACTCCATCATTAAGTTTGCAGATGACACCACGGTGATTGGCCTCATCAGGGACAACGATGAGACTGCCTACAGGGAAGAGGTACAGCACCTGGCCACATGGTGCGCTGACAATAACCTGCTCCTTAACACCAATAAAACCAAGGAGCTCATTGTGGACTTCAGGAAGAAGAAAGGAAGCACGCACGACCCCATCCACATTAACGGGCTGGCTGTTGAACGTGTCTCCAGCTTCAAGCTCCTGGGAACCACCATCTCGGAGGAACTGTCCTGGGCCACAAACACCTCCAGCCTGGTCAAGAAGGCTCACCAGCGCCTTTTCTTCCTCAGGACACTGAAGAAGAACCAGCTGTCTTCAGCCATCCTGGTGAACTTTTACCGGTGTGCGATCGAGAGCATCCTGACCAGTTGCATCACAGTCTGGTATGGGAACTGCTCAGTGGCTGACCGCAAGGCACTGCAGAGGGTGGTGAAAACTGCCCAGCGCATCACAGGGACACCACTTCCTGCTCTTGAGGACATCCAGAGGAAACGCTGTCTACGTCGAGCTCGCAGCATTCTCAAGGACTCCTCTCACCCTGACCACGAACTGTTTAACCTCCTCCCCTCCGGGAGGCGTTTCAGAAGCCTCCGAACAAGGACCACAAGATTCAGGAACAGCTTTTTCCCTAAAGCTGTCTCCTTGCTGAACTCTGCCCTCTGACACCCCTCAACACCCCCCACACCACACACATAGACTCCTCCCCCTCTTCAACACTGTGACTGATTTATTTATTCACAACAAGCAAAAAAACAGTAACTTGTTATTACTTGCACTACTGTCTGTTCATCCAGGAACACTGTATAATCCATTTGCACATTGTAATATTTTCTATGCACTTTACTGTCCATTGCAATACTGTAAATTATGTTCATAGTTCTGCCTATAGTGTACATACACTTTTACATAGCCCATCTGTATAGTATGTTCATAGTACACCTATCTGTATATCGTGCTTATAGTATTTAATATCTGTAAATTATGTCCATAATACTTACCTGTATAGTTATTGTACATATTATAGACCTTTATTCTTTACTTACTGCTTATTGCACTTCTGGTTAGATGCTAACTGCATTTCGTTGCCTTGTACCTACATGTGCAGTGACAATAAAGTTGAATCTAATCTAATCTAAATGTGATGACATCACTCAGAGGACCCCTGAAGACCAGCCAAGTTGAATGTAAGTTTAAGATTTTGCTCCCAAATTTCAGGTAATTTCACCTTTTCCAAGTGTGTTACCATGTGTCACAGATTAGGGTGTCATATGGTCAAACGTCAAAAAAGGGTTTAATACATTTGAAATTAAAAAAAAATATTGATTTGCAGGTGAAAGATAAAGTTTAAAAGTCAAGGTAAAGTGTAATGGTGGAAGGAGGTGGCCAAGCAACTGCCTGTTATAAATGACAAAGCATGAAACTGTAATAAGGGCAAACAAAAAATGTCATACGGACAAACGATTTTACCGTATGACATGTTGTTATACCATATGACACAGAGCATTTAACTGAATTATTTAGTCATTTCTTAATTTTTTTATCACATATATAGTTTGTACAACTACTATGAATTAATATTAACATATATAATATATTTTTGCCTGTTTCAAGCATTTCTTCACATTATTACAGATGCCTCTTTCTAGTAAGGAGAGGGGTGCACGTTTCCGTGCAAAGCAAAGGGCAGATCGTGCAGCTAGAGAGGAGAACCTAGCTAAGAGGAGGGAAAGGTATAACTGTGAGAGTATATGATGTCAGTAATGTCAGGATGTGCCAGTTTTGTCAGTATAGGCAGTATCTTATCTATAGAACTGAGTTGAAGTCAGCATCACAATGTTTTTGGAAAGTGGCTTCATATATATAGATATATTATTAATGTGTGTGTGTGTGTGTGTGTATAAATATACATATATATAAATGTATGTTTGTGTATTTGTATGTACATTTATGAATAAGTATCAATAAATGTACGTGTACACGCAGGCAACGGCAGAGGAAACAGGCTGGACAGGGTGATTATTATCGTGCCGTCAAAGAGTTGACAGTAGCTGCACATGCAAAGAGGACGGAACAGTGGAGGCTCAACCAGAGACGATGCAGAGAGAAAAAGACGCAGGTGGAGGCATTGATGAATCTGACACCAGTGTCTGAGGACTCTTTTGTGGACGAAAACCATGACCATCCTGGGCCGTCTCAACACTCCTCACCACCTGGGCCATCTCAACACTCCTCACCACCTGGGCCGTCTCAACACTACTCATCACCTGGGCCACATTGTTCAACTCCTCATAAACCCCTTAAGAAAACAACCTCCAGCAGTCGAACAGGGGTAAGTATAAAGAAACTGAGGGAGGAGATAAAACAGCTAAAAAAGGATGTTGTAAGAGAAGAGAGAAGAGCAGATAGATTTCGCAAGAAAGCCAACAGGGTGATGACAGCAAAATACAGAAAAGCAAGAAAAAACATGTCAACAAAGGTTTTCAGGAAGGGGCCAGCAAGAAGACAGAGTGTGGTGGAGTTCCTCACTAGAGATGAGAACAGCCGTCTCCTAGCTGGAAAAAAGGACACAGTATCAAAGGATAGGTTCAAAGAACAGCGTCGGGTGTTGACAAAGTCTTTAAAAGAGCTTCATAAAGACTACAATGCAGAGGCAGGAGAGGGACGGGCAGTGTCATACCGGCAGTTTGTCCGCCTCCGTCCATTTTATGTAACTGAGCCAAAGGCTATTGACTGAAACACCTGTGCCTGCCTAGACCATGAGATTGTAAGCCTTCTACTCGAGAAACTATACCAGAGTGGCCTTGTTGCCAGTAGAAGTACTCCTGAAGCACTCGTGCACATTGTGTGCGATTTGAAAAGTAGGGCGTGTATGTTTAGGCTGTGTGCGAAGTGCTGCTATAACGATATGGAGCTACTCCTACCAGACAAAACCCGCCAGGTGTCATGGAGTCAATGGGAGAGGGAGAAGGTCTGCACTGAAGGTAAAACCTATTCACATTTTGTGAAAAAACTCTGACTGGGACGTGGGAGGATCTCATGAAGAGTTTCAATGAAAAACTTGATGGATTAGCCAAGCATCAGTACACATGGATACATCAGGTGGAACAATGCAGGGCCCTCAAGAACAGTCTCCAAGACCATGAGGCTGTAGTCCACATGGACTTTTCTGAGAACTACGCTTGTAAATTGAATGTTGAGGTCCAGCACTATCATTGTGGGTGGGGGGGGTGGATGGGGGTGTCGAAAACAGGCCACTCTCCACACATGCATGGTTTATACGGCAGAAGGGTCACAAGCTTATGCCACAATCTCTGACCCTTTAAGACATGACGAGCAGGCAGTATGGGCACATCTGAAGCCTGTGTTAGATGAAGTTCAGTTCAATCCAAGAATTAATACTGTGCACTTCATGAGTGATGGCCCACTAACGCAATATAGGAATAGGAAAAATTTCTACTTGATGTGCACCTTGCCTTTTCTCCGTGGCATTAAGGAGATAACATGGAACTTTTCAGAGAAGGCACATGGAAAAGGCGCGCCAGATGGTGTTGGTGGCTCAATGAAAAGGATTGCCGATGCATTTGTGCTTCAAGGAGGTGATATCCAACAGCCTGAAGAGTTGTTTTCCTTTCTGACAAAAGCAAATTAGAGTGTGAAATTCCATTGGGTGTCAGAGGCTGACATCGCCAGGGTGGATGCGGCTGTGCCAGGTGCTTTGCCAGTAGTCGGAGGCACTTTGGGTATTCATCAAGTGACGACGAACACCCCTGGCAAGATCTTCTACAGAGAACTGTCCTGCTTTTGCCATCGAATGGGACTTTCCTGTGAATGTGAATCACCCTCAGTCTTAGATTATAATGCTGAAAAAGCTGCACCCTCCACCACCATTCCGGAACAAGAGGACATGGAAAGATGGTTATAGTCTCTTATGACAAAAAGCCTTTTGTTGGGCAGGTACTGAAGATCGTCGGGGAAGAAATCGAGGTCTCCTGTATGCAACAGTCTGGGACGAAGAATTGCTTCATATGGCCCCAAACCCGAGATGTGCTCTTTTACTTCCAATCAGATATCACAGCTAGCATCTCAGAACCAGAACCATCAACCAGTCGAAGCTCAAGATTGTCATCTCAGGACTGGGAAAGATTCATATCAGTATGAAAAGTATAAGAAGGACCAGCTCTTTGTGGTAGTGGTGTGCATTGATTGGGAGGACGGCAATGTTTGTTCATCTAAAATAACAGGTTTGTATTAATTTGAAATGGTTTAGTAAAGTGATGAATTTTGTTGTAGCTGAAAGGCAAAAAACTGTGTGAGGAGTTATACATTTGATGAAAGATAATGTTACTGTTTGTCTCCACAATGTTACTGTTATACGTTTTTCATGAAAAAGTGATGAATGTTTTGATATTAACTATTACTGTAAATTATATGAGATTAGGTTGTTCATAACCTTTTGATAGCAGACATGAATGTTACTGTTCTTTTTTAACTGAATGTTAAAAACTGAATTTTCCACGTTATCTCATTGTTGTAAATCTGACTAATATTGTCATGTATTACATATAGCACGTCCTATGTGTTCCTTGACCTGAAAGAGAATTGAGAAAAGAAATGTTCCAAGTGTTGGGAATATATATTGTACTGTTAATAAAAGGTTCACTTGAGATGCCTTGTGTTTCTTTGAAATCATTCTGAATTGGCCTACATCAATTTATTACATAAAAAATGCAATGAAACATTGAAATTGTACTATGTCATACAGTAAAACAAAATATGTAATTTGGCAAAACATTGGATTTTAAAAGAAATAAAAATAAATACTTTGTTTGTTTACATGGTTCATGAAAATAATGGAGGAGAGCTAGTATGATATATATATATATACATAACTTCAAGGCATTTTTGACTAATTTCTAGCAAAAAAATAGAAAAAATGTCCATAGATGACATGCTTTAGTCGTTAAAATACAAAATATGTAGTATTTGAGGTGTAGGTGTTTATATTTTGCAATTTGTTATAGAATACTTACAGATCAACTATTACATTCTTGGTTGTATTTAACCGTGTCATGAATAACAATATTAATTTATTTCTAAAAATCACTTCGTTTTACCGTATGACATTTTCAAGGACTGTATACAAAGAAACACATTAAAATGTCATATATTGTTATTTTTTATAAAGGGCACTTATAAAAACAAAAAATATACACAGATTTACACAAAAAATGCTAGATTTAATTTGTCTTTTCATTTTTATTTTTTTACCGTTTTGAAATTCTAAAACGTCACTGACCCATATATATATATATATATATATATATATATATATATATATATAATTTATGTAATATATAATTTATTTATAATCTGTTTGTGTTAACACAAAATAAATAACTGATTTTATCTTTGAATGTGTTAAACGTGCATGCTTATTCCTGATTAAAGTTCTGAAAGAACAAGTGTTCTTTGCAGTAAAATTTAGTTTGGTTCCCTACAGGTCCTTGAGACCAGTGGGGACATTCTGAAAACGTTCACATAACGTCCTGAATGTTCTGTGAAGGTCCTCAAAATAACGTCCCCCGACCCTTTAAAGAACTCCACATCATGACCGTCTCCGAACGTTCCCGGAACGTTACTACGCGATGTCCTTGACACCAGTGGGGACGTTCTGGGAACATCACATTTGCAAATAAAACATGGTCCCCTAAACGTATATATAATATGTCAATCATTTACATAAAAGTTTTAGAGCATTTACATTTATCAAGTAGAATTTTTCAAGTTTGTTGGAACATAAATGTAAACTTAAATATACATTTAAATAAATACAATTTTAGAAATAAAAATCTATTAAACTGAAAAATAGAAAAAAATAAATATATAAAAAATAAATAACAGTAGTGCTGCAAAGACACTAGCAACCAGCAACATTCGTGTTTGGTATCAATGACACAGAACATCTAAAGTGCATTCTAATTTTGAACTTACATCGCAGTCTGTTCATTATTTAAATAAAGTAGAGTCAACCAAACATTTAAAAAGTTACACTGGTCAGTTTAAATACACCCTATACCGGTCCTCTCTGCTGTTATGCAAAGGACGTTTTTGCTCATGTGAAGAGGATGATTTTTTCCGTCTAGTTTACATTAAAAAAAATATTATAGTTTAACATTCAGTTACATTGCGAATATGGAAACATTTGGATATGTGCAGAATGAGACGTAAGCAATAACCTTCAAATACATCTAGTCAAACCCGCGCTCGCTCGTCCTCGTATGGACTTAGTGCACATGGCATAATATCTTCTTTTTAACATAATAATAAGGACTTCTCATCTCCCAGTCTGCTGTGATGAAGTGAGCAGTTATCGTCACAGAGCTCTCCGTCCCCCTGGACGTCCACCCGTCTGTCGTGAGCGCAACAGAGGATACTCGGGATAGTTCATCCACAACTTTTTTCTTCTCCTGTTCATAAAGATCTGGCACAATCTTTACACTCTAACCTCTTTCCTTCATCATTATATCTGACAGGGTAGCCAATATGTGCGGGGCGTTCAAGCTACTTCGCTTTAATTCAGGTGAGAAAGCTTTTTTTCCAAGTGGCTTTTGCACATAATAATAATACCGCTGCAGACGCATTTTACAGCATTAAGGTTATTACTTCATCGTTAATTTAAACGACGATCGATCATGGAAATTATCAAATATTGACATCCCTAAATACAAATGAGTTGGATGGAAAACTGGTTATTGTCTGTATCAAACCATGCTTACGAACACATGTGATTCACCGTTCTGGGCAGCTCCAGGACAGCTGTCTCTCCGAGCGCGGTGCTGTCTGTGAGCGGGGCGGAGTAACGGAGCTCTCAATCATGCTGCAGTGTTTGTGAGAGCTGCCAACTTCTCCACCCCATTTACAGAATGAAATTCTCTGACTACCTTTATCTCGCAGGTCTGTTGTTGAATCTTCCAATAACACGGGGCTGCCCGCCGACGTGCCTGACTTTAAATCGGCGCTACTAAACACGGATATCGGCCGATGCCGATATATAAAAAAATGACAAATATCGGCCCGATATATCGGCCGAGCGATATATCGGTCGACCTCTAGTGCTTACACTTTGCGGGTTAACTGCACTCACGGATATAAAATAAAAGTGAATGATCAAAGTTAATCTGATAAGATTGATCGATAATATCAGAAATATGGTGTGAATTAAGTTATATTTTACCACCACCATTTTACCAAAAAAAAAAAACAGAGAGTGATAGTAATTTAAAAGAGAAAAAATAAAGATAGATACACGGAGCTACGATTAGCTACAGAAGGCCAACAGGAAGTAGAGAAAACACTGTCCAACAGCAAAATGAACAACTAGTAACTAGAAAAATCTTTTGTGGGGCCTGACCTATTAAATACCCTCAAGACATCTCTGTCTCATATCTTTTTAAAGCATTTTATACGCATTTGCATAAATTCTTCTTTCAGAATGGCCTGGAATGAAGAAATGTCTTAACACTGATTTTTCCTCTGAAACACAAAAACAAAAATTGTAATAAAGTGTATATTTTTATAGAAAGGCAAACCCCTCTCTTGCATATATATTATTGCTTCTGGTTTGTGCATTGTAAGTACAAATAGTAATTAAAGCTGCAAGCAGCATTTACGGGGTTCAAGCACTTAAGGGATCTTAGGTGGTCAGAGCCAACCTGGACATATATGGATGGCCGTTAAACACATCCAAAATGGAGAATAGGCTAACAGACAGACACACACACTGAAATTAAATGATTAAACTCGTTTTTAAGATTTTAGATGTCATTTTCAGGTTTCACTGTAATTATAATGTGGTAAAATTTTAAAAACTGATATGTCTGAATGAACAAAATGGAAAACTTTAACTCAATGAGATTTGAAATGTTGTAAGAGTGTTTTTTGTATTGTTTAGGCATTACATCCTTTCAACTGTACAGTTTAAGTTAGCTGAATGAGCCCATTAGTGGTTTTCCGCTGCCATCTAGTGGTTATAAATGGCAATTTCTCATACATCAATGTGTTAATCCTTTTAACTCTTAGTGTTTTTTGCCCAATATCTCTTAAATATGGCATGCTCGTTTAGAATGAAATTATGCATTATTTTACATAGTTTTGATAATTTGTGGGCTTTCTGTTTGTATTAATAGGCCTTTGTGTACACTATGCAAATAACATATTATAAAATTACTGGTTTATAGTTGTCCAAATGCAATTGTTCAACATGTTTTTGATAATTATTGACCTTCTGAGTCTAGAGAATTGTACTTCAGTGGTTTTATTGATTTTCAGCTTAAAGCCTTGGAATACTTTGCCAAAGTAACTTTTTCAAATAATCTTGAATATTTAATTAACAGATTTATTGACAAAATTGGTCCCAGAGGCAAAGTTTTTCAGAATGAGGAGATCTATCATATGATATGAAGATTTTGTGTTTTTGAGTGAATATATGTGCATTTTCAAACAGTTTGAGGCCATTTACCATCTAAATCTTGTGTTATGAGACCTTTTCTACTGTTATAGCGCCACCTATGGATCAATCTCCATGAAACTTTGCAGCCTTGTTGAGAGTCACCTGTTACATGATTTCACCTAGTTTCATAAAGTTTTGAGTTTTCGTTTAGGTTTTATAGGCTTTGGGGTATGTTTGGCCACACCCCTTTTTCTAAATTACCCCTTTACAGCTAACCAAAGGACAAAATTCAACATTTTTTTGATAATTATTGATCTAGAGAGTCCACAGAATATTACTGCAGTGGTTTGGTTCTGATCGGGCAAAAAATCTAGGACTAGTTCGCAAAAGTAAGTTTTTAACATATTTGTGAATAACAATTGAACGATTTGATTGACAGCAATGGTTCTTGAGGCAAAGTTGTGCATTATGAGGAGATCTATCAAATGATATGCATATTGTGTTGATATGTGAAACACCACGTGATTACAGAGCCATACAACTCGTTAGCGCCAACTAGTGGCCGATTTCTTTCAAAATTCTTACAGACCTTAAGGTTCATGAGTCGAACGTACCCAGCGAGTTTCGTTCCGATCAACATCCGTTAACCCTTTCAAATAGGTGCTTAAAATTGTTTGGCCAATGGCGGCCATGTTTTTTGAGATATGCAAATGTCCTCATAGGTACTTGTGCCCCTTCAGACCAAGACACTGCATACCAATTTTCAAGTCGATCGAGCCAACGGTTGCCTAGTTATAGCCATTTATGTGTTTTTTCTATCTTATTGCGCCCCCAAGTGGCAGAGATGCGCAATTTTTTTTATTTTACCCAAAATTGAGCTCGTACATATGTGTACCAAGTTTGGTGAAGTTATCTCATTCCGTTCAAGAGTTATAGTTAAAATAGCATTTGGCCAACGTTACTATAGACGCTTTTTGGCATACTGTTTCGCGTAAAAATTGAAATTTCAACTTTTTTTTGATAATTATTGATATTGAGTGTCCAGGGAATATTTCTGAAGTGGTTAGGTTCTGATTGGTTGAAAATCCTAGGACTAGTTCGCAAAAGTAGGTTTCGGATATAGCTCGATTTTGCGAGAAAACGGTGTGTCGTAGACCCCAAAAAGGCGCCGTGCACTTTTGTTCGGGCTAACCCAAGGATTGCTATGATGCCATGTTTTTGAGTTTATGGCTAACGGTATACGATTCACGGCCAAAAACGTCCAAAATTTTTGTTTTTTGCGCTATAGCGCCCCCGTTTGGCCGATTGGGCTGAGACTTTGATAAGTTCTCCCCAAAATGAGCTCTACGATCTGTCCAAATTTCAGCTCTCTAGGCCTTACGGTTTGGGCTGCACGTTCAGTTCTAGGGCGGAAGAATAATAATAATAATAATAATAATAATAATAATAATAAAAATCCTAACAATTACAATAGGGTTTCAGCACTGCGTGCTTGAACCCCTAATAACAAATATAGCTGCAAGCAGCAATTTCACGGCCAAGCACTCCACCGGCAAATTGAGGAGCTACGCATGGCATGGAGCATCATACCAAATGCATTAATAAGCGATAACTGCAATTTTAGGATTATTGTAATTGATCAATCAGCGTCGCACACCTGTAGGTCATAGATAGATGCTTAGACAAAAAGACTGATATAGTCCTCATGAAGATCAAACGATCGAAACGTTGCCATTAAAGTATTTTTTATTGTTTTGCAAGTTGATAGTGTGCGGATTTTCTTGTTTTTCTCAGGATTATTGTAATTGAAATGGCTAAAAAACCATAAATACAATCTCTAAAAGCATGATTACTTGGCTTATCAAGTTTGACCAATAGGTCTCGCTGTTATCAAATCAATTGTGTACTCTGTGTGACTTGTCAATGACACACACAGAGTTTGGTATCAATATGCCAAAGCATTGCAGAGATACAGCCTCAAGTGTCATTTTGGCATAATGCCTCAAATTCGTGGCTGTGGTATGCGAAAAACAGTTTTGTCTATCGCCACAAAATCCATAAATTTTGTCAAAACTGTCTGAAGATCATCTGACTAAACTTTGGTGAAAATCAGACCAACGTTGATGAGGATTTAAAAAAAGTATATTTTCAATATAAATCAAAATGGTGGACAGGAAGATCCAGCTTACTCTGGCATATTTGGTATTTTTGTTGTCGGCATAAGCCAGGGAATATTTTGAGACCAGTTTTATTGCAATAGGATAATGCAACAACTTTTTGCCAGTGGGTTCTGAAGATGATCCGTGTCAAATTTGGTGAAAATCTGACTAACGGTCTAGGAAGAGTTTGAAAAAGTAAGTTTTCGCATAATTTTGGCATAATTTGTATTGATTTTCTCTGTATGGCCCAAAGAATATAGGGAGACCATTTTGATTTCAATAGTCTAATTTATTCAAAGGTTTCAACTTTTTGAGTACCTTCAGGGCATGGAGCCGAACATTTTTGTAATTATTTTCGTAATGAAATGATAATGCGTTCAAAAAATACAGCATTTTAAAACATAATTCAAAATTGCCGACACAGGAAAATTGGATATCATTCGACTCGACATGACTCTTTGAATCTAAAGAGACCAGTTGTGTGATTTATGGCCAAACCATTCAAAAATATGCATTTTTCATATATCCTGACCACTAGGTGGCGCTCCGTCAAAACATTGCATGTAGTCTCAGGTCATGGTTATTAGGACACACACCAAGTTTTGTCTCAATATGCCAAACCATTTCTGAGATAGAGCCTCACGTGCATTTTTGCGTGCTTTTCGTCAAATGTGTTCACGTGTCATTCGAGAACGGTTGGACGAATCAACTTGAATTCCATACATTTTTGCAAGCATTGTCTGAATATGATCTGAGTCAATTTTTGTGAAAATCGTACAAACAGTCTAGGACGAGTTTGAAAAAGTTGATTTTTCATAAAATTTAAAATAGCAAAAAAAAAACTAAGCCCATTCCGAGTTCATTTGACTTGGCATGAGCCAATGAATTTGAAAAATTCATGAGCCAATGACGAGTTTGAAAAAGTTGATTTTTAAAAAAATAGAAAATAGCGAAAAAACTAAACCTTGTGATTTTTGAATTGTGGGGTTGAGCCAAGGATTCAGAGGAAAAAATTAATTTTATTTTCTGGCTTACGGTCCAAAAGTTATTAGCATAGAAACATCGAAACTTTGGACAAGTGGTGGCACTAGAGTTGGAGTTAGAGACTTCAAATTTGTTATGGTTAATGTTGGGACTTCCCTCTATCAGTGTGCCAAATCTCACAACATTCCTGCAATCGGTTCTATGGGATGCCATAGACTTGCGGAGGAAGAAACAGAAGAAGACATTTACATTTATTCATTTAGCTGACGGTTTTATCCAAAGCAACTTACAATTGCAATATATGTGCAATATATTGCAATATTATGTACAATATATATCCCTCTGAGCAGCTAGGGGTTAAGTGTCTCGCTCAGGGACACATTGGTGTGTGGTCAGTGAATGGCTGCTGTTTCCAATGAATATGTGCACAAGGCACCAGCACGATCAAACAGCTGAACTGCTAAATTTTTGGTAAACACAGTAAAGACATAATTAAAGGTCCCATTGTACACGCTTTTTTGAAGCTTTGATTGTGTTTACAGTGTGCAATATAACATGCGTTCATGTTTCACTTGTAAAAAACTGTATTTTTCACACAATTCACCTATCTGTATACCTCTGTTTTCACTGTCATAAAAACGGGCTGATGTCTTCCTTGTTCTATAAAGTCCCTCCTTCAGAAATACGTAACAAGTTCTGATTGGGTCAGCGTTTCCTGTGTTGTGATTCGACACCAGCTGAGCGCAGGCTGACCTCCTGCAAACGCGATTGGACTAGTTTTGGAGTAGTTTTGAGAAGCAAGTGTGCAGGGGATGTATTTATAGTCACAGGAGCGTTTTTACTAACGAGATGCACATGAAAATCGCATTCGTTTTTTTGCACAGCCCTAACATCTAGTTAGAAAAGCTAAACAGCGTTGCCCTTTGTGTAATAAGTTACAGAAACTGTTAAACGCACCAACTTAAATAATAAAATACACTTACCGGTTGTGGTCCATAAACAATGCCTTCTCCAGACAAAGAGGGAACTGCTCCATCTTTCAAGAATAATCTTTGTGTGAATCCGGCATTAAACTGATTGAGATTGAGAAAGTTGTCCTCAGCAAGCTGTCCTCAGAAAAATTTGCTGCACATAGTTTTACATGTGGATTATAATTTTCGGGAAAGGAGTTAAACATAAATTGTAACCATTAATCTCCAAGTACAGCATCCCTGGTAAGCCCAAAGATGATTGGACTCAGAGATGAAAATAACAGCGTTTCAACGACATGGCAAATACAAACAGCAGCTCTTCCTTCTTCTCCGTCGGAGTGCAACAAGGCCACGCCCCCCTTTTTGTGAATTCATGTGGGCGGAGGTTAGTCAAAAAACTGTTATAGTGACGTCATTACTGCAGGAACTTGAGGGCTGTAGTCCAAACGGGTCGTTTTTTGTAGGCGAATTCTGTTAAATCAAATATCTTGCTTGGCATTTAACTTTGAGCTTTAGAATTTTACAGATATTATATATACTCTAACAACAACATTACACACTAACTAAAGTGTTATCAGTTTGAAAAATCAAGATAATAACAGCGTTAATACGAATTATTTCTAAATGCTGGACCGTTCGGATTTCACTCTGCATATGGAACCTGAAGATTTTTTTTTTTTTTTTTAAACCAAGAATGAACCAACATGAAAACATTTAGCTTTTAATCCTTATATATATATATATATATATATATATATACACACACAAACACACACACACACACACTGTAGACTTTAGCCTAAGACTATTCCAGGTCTGGCAGTAGTTTTGCGAATGATGACCCATTTTGGTTGTCTACCTACTGTACATTACATTTTTCTCCATTAAATTTATGAAATACCAGCACACGCTCCTAATAAATGTTTTTTATAAACAGCATCAACATTCACAGAACAGTTATTCTTAACTAAAGCAAGTGGCTGCTGTGTGCATGGTTTATATGGTTTGGTGGAATGCCAGCAGAGCACTGCATTTATAATCTCTAAAATACATCTCAGTTCATCCGAAACTCACAAATCTGTTAACACACAATAAAAATATGCACAATGAACCTACATTTTCCTCTTACTTCAAGCGAATGCTTAGTTTGTGGCTCATTATTAGCCTATTATTATTAATAACGAAACAGGCTAAAACAGTGGGATGACAAATTCTCATATATTACACTCTGAACTTTTATAAAAAAAAATGAATAAGGAGAATATGTTTTATCCGAATTGTAACACAAAATGTTTTTAAAAGACTTTTGATTTCCCCTTTCTTTAAAACTATAGTAGTTTGTGGTTCATTGTTAGCCCATTAATTAAAACACAAGCAATAAAATAGTACAATGGTACAAATTCTCGGTAGCACTTTATTTTACAGTCCTGTTTCTCATGTACATACTATGTACTTATTATAATAATTACAATAACTATGTAATAACTAGGTACTAACCCTGAACCTACCCCTAAACCTAACCCTACCCCATGTAGTTACCTTGTGTTACCAAATTCTCTTTGACATTTAAAGGCTTTTTACTTTTCTTGACCAAAATGAATAAAATTGATATTGTAACCAAAATAAGGTATTTTCCCTCTTTTAAAACAAATGCTTAGTTTGTTGTTCAATGTTTTATATATTTGAAATGAAAACAGCAACCATAATGACAAACTCGCTTTATTAAAGGAATATTAAAGGAAGAAATTTAACTTTTTTTAACAAAAGGTGTCCTTTTGGATCAGTATCTCGCATCAATCCCTGTAATAGCCTAAATAGAAGCTCTGCATACGCTTACACCTGTTTATCATGTATATTTTATATTAGTTCATTTTGCTTTTGAGCAACAAATGAATAACAATGTAATTGTTTTAGAAGTTTTATGTTTAGATATTTCTAATTTGTGGAGTCCCATGAATCATTTTATTTTCCTGTATCCTGCACACACACACACACACACACACACACACACACAGAAGTCTTGTCCAGAGCCGCTCTCTGTTGCATTGGGTATAGTGGGAGCAAGTCTGTAATAACATACATATACATACACACACACACACACACACACACACAAACACACACACACACTGTAGACTGTAGCCTAAGACTATTCCATGTCTGGCAGTAGTTTCGCAAATGACGACCCATTTTGGTTGTCTACCTACTGTACATTACTTTTTTCTCCATTCAATTTATGAAATCCCAGCATACGCTCCTAATAAATATTTGTTATTACAGCATCAACATTCACAGAACAGTTATTCTTAACTAAAGCAAGTGGCTGCTGTGTGCATGGTTTATATGGTTTGGTGGAAGGCCAGCAGAGCACTGCATTTGTAATCTCTAAAATACATCTCAATTCATCTGAATCTCACAAATCTGTTAACACACAATAAAAATATGCATAATGAATCTACATTTTCCTCTTACTTCAAACGAATGCTTAGTTTGTGGCTCATTATTAGCCTATTATTATTAATAACGAAACAGGCTAAAACGTTATTAAAATACTTTTTATTTCCCCTTTTAATTCTTTCTTTAAAACTATAGTAGTTTGTGGTTCATTGTTAGCCCATTAATTAAAACAAGCAATAAAATAGTACAATGGTACAAATTCTCATTGACATTTAAAGCTGCGGTAGTGAACTTTTGACGCTCTAGCGGTTAATAAACAGAACTGCTTGCGTCTTGCGGAAGAACATCGTAGCCGGATCTACTTCTCTCTGTTTATGTCTATAAAGAATCACAAAGGTACTGGGTTACTCCGGCGCGGTATCCCCGAAGCAATCTAAAATAGTCAGAATATAAACACTTGTTATAGGTGCACCCTAGTGATTCAGGACAAGCCAAAAACACGATTTGGAAAATGGATTCATGGTGTTCTCGCTTATTATATAAATTTTTCTACATTTTGAACACAAACAAAGTTACGGACCGCAGCTCTGATTGGTTATTTTTTTCCGGGAGCGATGGAGTTTCTGCAAATGGCAATAGGAGCACTGGGAGGAGCCAGAGGAGTTTGATTTTTTTCACAGATTATCTGTCTCATATTCTACTGTCAGGATATAATGACAGGTTTAATAAATGTTAAAAAAATTTTTTTTTACAAAAGTTCCCTACAGCACCTTTAAAGGCTTTTTACTTTTCTTGACCAAAGTTAATAAAATTGATATTGTAACCAAAATAAATAAGATATTTTCCCTCTTTTAACCCCTTAACTGTCACTCAAATTTTTAAACATTGACTTAGTGCACGATCCAAACTTAAATTTTTATACTTCATGAATGAAAATATTTTGTAACATGATATTGATGTACCATTTACTTGGTAATGCAATGTCTGATTTTAAAATGGGTTTTAAAGGATGAATTTTGCATTTTTAAGTTTTCAGTCGATATATAATTTCTGATTATTTAAATGTGATAGAGAAAAAGGCAACAAAGAAGTTTTTTTTTTTTAAACAAAGGTCAAAACTCCAGTTATATTTTAGATTTTTGAGGTTGCACTCTTGTCATAATTTAACCGATTACTTTTCCTACATAATTTTTAACAGAAAACATTGGAAAAATATATATTTGGGAGTCTTAGACCTTTCCAACAATATATAGTTTGTCAAGATTAGATTAGATTAGATTTAATTGTAATATAGTGAAGTAAATGTAGGCATCCCACAGAGTGGACGGGTGACACTTAACAGGTTAAAACAAATGCTTAGTTTGTGGTTCAATGTTTTATTTATTTGAAATGAAAACAGCAACAATAACGACAAACTTGCTTTATTCAAAGGAATATTAAAAGGAAGAAATTTAACCTTTTTTAACAAATTTTATGTTTAGATATTTCTAATTTGTGGAGTCCCATGAATCATTTTATTTTCCTGTATCCTGCACACACACACACACACACACACACAGAAGTCTTGTCCAGCGCCGCTCTCTGTTGCATCGGGTCTAGTGGGAGCAAGTCTGTAATCCACAATCACATGGCAGTTGCTTCAATGCATTTAAGGGTGTGGTCCTGGTCAAGAATCTCCTGAACTCCAAACTGAATGTCAGAATGGGAAAGAAGGATGATTTAAGCAATTTTGAATGTGGCATGGTTGTTGGTGCCAGACGGAGCGGTCTGAGTATTTCACAATCTGCTCAGTTGCTGGGATTTTAACGCACAACCATTTCTAGGGTTTACAAAGAATGGTGTGAAAAGGGAAAAACATCCAGTATGCCCAGTCCTGTGGGAGAAAATGCCTTGTTGATGCTAGAGGTCAGAGGAGAATGGTCTGACTGATTCAAGCTGATAGAAGAGCAACTTTGACTGAAATAACCACTCGTTACAAACAAGGTATGCAGCAAAACATTTGTGAAGCCACAACACGCACAACCTTGAGGCGGATGGGCTACAACAGCAGAAGACCCCACCGGGTACCACTCATCTCCACTACAAATAGGAAAAAGAGGCTACAATTTGCACAAGCTCACCAAAATTGGACAGTTGAAGACTGGAAAAATGTTGCCTGGTCTGATGAGTGTCGATTTCTGTTGAGACATTCAGATAGTAGAGTCAGAATTTGGCGTAAACAGAATGAGAACATGGATCCACCATGCCTTGTTTCCACTGTGCAGGCTGCTGGTGGTGGTGTAATGGTGTGGGGGATATTTTCTACTTCCAGCAGGATAATGCACCATGTCACAAAGTTCAAATCATTTCAAATTGGTTTCTTAAACATGACAATGAGTTCGCTGTACTAAAATGGCCCCCACAGTCACCAGATCTCAACCCAACAGAGCATCTTTGGGATGTGGTGGAACGGGAGCTGCGTGCCCTGGATGTGCATCCCACAAATCTCCATCAACTATCCCATCAATATGGGCCAACATTTCTAAAGAATGCTTTCAGCACCTTGTTGAATCAGTGCCATGTAGAATTAAGGCAGTTCTGAAGGCGAAAGGGGGTCAAACACTGTATTACTATGGTGTTCCTAATAATCAGAAAAATCATCGCTATGTGAGTTGTTTTCCAATATCGTGCTGCTCTACTAGTAAGTTTAATCAAGCTTACAGGCTCAGTAGCTTCTGCAGCATGAGCACAAACATGTAGTCCTCCATTGTTGTTGGTGTTAAATGACGTAGCGGTGTCTGAATATGGTCAAGACGTGGGGTGATGACATCATTGTTTTACAAAACATATGGATTGGCAGTACACAAAAACCCAAAGGTGTCATTTTCAGATTTATCCACTCTGGGACCTGGTTTAAAAAAAAGAAAAAAATAGGGTTTTCACTGCCCCGAATGCCGGATCCGTCTGGACGAAACGCATATACCATACAAAATATTTACATATACATCTAAATGCGTCTCTGCGTGTACGGGGCCTTACTGTGGTTGGTTTTTGTGTATAACAGATGACTCAATGGAACACTTCCCACGTACAATGCGGTGATGTGCTTTCTCTCCAGTGTGAATCCTCTCATGTTTTTTCAGACTCGATGAATCACTGAATTTCCTGTCACAGTGTGAACACTTGTAAGGTTTCTCTCCAGTGTGAATCCTCTCATGAGTTTTCAGACTTGATGACACACCGAATCTCTTGTCACAGTGTGAACACTTGTAAGGTTTCTCTCCAGTGTGGATCCTCTCATGTTTTTTCAGACTTGATAAATGATTGAATCTCTTGTCACAGTGTGAACACTTGTAAGGTTTCTCTCCAGTGTGGATCCTCTCATGTGTTTTCAGATGTGTCGAATCACTGAATCCTTTGTCACAGTGTGAACACTTGTAAGGTTTCTCTCCAGTGTGGATCCTCTCATGTTTTTTCAGACCTGCTGACCGACTGAATCTCTGGTCACAGTGTGAACACATGTAAGGTTTCTCTCCAGTGTGGATCCTCTCATGTTTTTTCAGATTTGATGACACACTGAATCTCTTGTCACAGTGTGAACACTTGTAAGGTTTCTCTCCACTGTGAATCATCTCATGTGTTTTCAGCTCTGTTGACACTGCGAATCCCTTGTCACAGTGTGAACACTTGTAAGGTTTCTCTCCTGTGTGAGTGCTCTCATGTGTTTTCAGATTTCCTGACTGAATGAATCTCTTGTCACAGTGTGAACACTTGTAAGGTTTCTCTCCAGTGTGGATCCTCTCATGTTTTTTCAGACTTGATAAATGACTGAATCTCTTGTCACAGTGTGAACACTTGTAAGGTTTCTCTCCAGTGTGGATCCTCTCATGTGTTTTCAGATTGACTGTATGACTGAATCTCTTGTCACAGTGTGAACACTTGAAAGGTTTCTCTCCAGTGTGGATGTTCATGTGATCCTTAAGGTTTGATGATTGTGTGAAAATCTTCCCGCACTGATTGCAAGTGAATGGTTTCTCTCCAGTATGAACTTTCATGTGATGCTTAAGATTTGATTTACATGTGAAACTCTTTCCACACTGAGTGCAGGTGAAAGATACCTTAACTCTTTTTTTCTTTAAATCTTTCTGTTTGGTTTGAGAGCAACTCAAAGTTTTCCCACCAGTTTTGACATTATTTTTCTCCTCAACTTCACTGTATTCTTCATTGTCCTCTTTTTCTTCAATGAACTCTAAAATAAAAAATTGGTATATTGTTAAAAGCTGAACAGTCTTGTCTAGGGCTGTGATGGTGATAAAGTGGTAAAAATCTGCCACCATCACAGCCCAAGTAAAATTTATTTAGTTATTGTTTTATACAGCTTAAAGACCCTGGGGTCAAACTGACCGACTGTATGTGTATATACAGTATTGTTCAAAATAATAGCAGTACAATGTGACTAACCAGAATAATCAAGGTTTTTCGTATATTTTTTTATTGCTACGTGGCAAACAAGTTACCAGTAGGTTCAGTAGATTCTCAGAAAACAAATGAGACCCAGCATTCATGATATGCACGCTCTTAAGGCTGTGCAATTGGGCAATTAGTTGAATTAGTTGAAAGGGGTGTGTTCAAAAAAATAGCAGTGTGGCATTCAATCACTGAGGTCATCAATTTTGTGAAGAAACAGGTGTGAATCAGGTGGCCCCTATTTAAGGAAGAAGCCAAAACTTGTTGAACATGCATTTGAAAGCTGAGGAAAATGGGTCGTTCAAGACATTGTTCAGAAGAACAGCGTACTTTGATTAAAAAGTTGATTAGAGAGGGGAAAACCTATAAAGAGGTGCAAAAAATGATAGGCTGTTCAGCTAAAATGATCTCCAATGCCTTAAAATGGAGAGCAAAACCAGAGAGACGTGGAAGAAAACGGAAGACAACCATCAAAATGGATAGAAGAATAACCAGAATGGCAAAGGCTCAGCCAATGATCACCAATGGTCAATCTTTTGTTCATTATCTGGCTCGGCTCGATAAAAATAATGGAAATAATGTTATTGTTCAAATGTAAAAATTATAATAAAATAACTTATATAATAATAAAAGACATTAAAATAATTTCCTATATAATTAAATAAGAAAAAATAAATATTAAACCGTAACTATGCTTCCACTATTCGAGCTCGCTGATTGGTTTAAGAATAAACAGCCAATTTATCTTAGATATTTTTGCTGCATATGCTCCAGAACAACAGCAGCTGTGCCAAGCAGTGCCAGCCAGGGTTATTTTCTGTTCATTGAGAATTAATTTAATAAAGACAGTTAACAATCTAGCTTCTGAGTAGATGAAGTTATTAACCCAACAATAGCGGGGTCTTAATATAAATTCCAACAATTCCAACATTTTCCCCATTGTATTGTCACAGGTAGGAAATTTTTATTTTTTATTTAACCTTTATTTAACTAGGAAAGTCACATTGAGGTTAAAACCTCTTTTACAAGTGAGACCTAGCCAAGACAGGGTCAGATAGCAGGATTAAACAGATAACAACCCACAGACAAAACCAACATCATCAATAGATACAACAAAGAATACAGCAGCATAAACAATTAGGTATTACCTAATACCCTATATAATACTGTTCAAAGAAACAACATTAATAAAATCATATTAATAATACTTTTAAGTGGAAGTGGAATTGTCAAAACATCTGCACTTAGCAATGACCAATTCTTTTATTCTATGTTTAAAATCACCTAAAGAGATGAGGGATTGTAGTTTAAGTTTAGTCTGCACTTCACTCCAGGACCAGGGGCCATAATAGAACAGGCTTAGCTTTCCAACCTCTGTTCTAATAGCCGGCACTTTAAACTGTAACCATTTATATGACCTGAGATTGTAGGAGCTTTGAAATGATACAATTTTCCTATATAAATATTTTGGAAGTTTTCCTAAAATAACTTTGTAAATTAAAATATACCAATGTTCAAGCCTGCGCAAATGCAGAGATGACCATCCAACCAAACTGTAAAGTAAACAATGATGTGTCTTAAAACTAGAATTTGTGATGAATCTGAGAGCAGAGTGATAAAGGGGGTCAGGTTTGGACAAGGTGGACAGAGAGGCAAATCTGTAAATAGTATCCCCATAATCAATCTGTGACAGAAAAAGGCTAACAAATAAACGTTTTCTTGAAGCCAAGGAAAAACAGTAGGCTAGTGACAAATGGTCAAAAAGTGCTTTAGTTTTCGAGATACCCCTACCGGAGGTAGAACTAAACCCAACAATGTTTTTCTTCATCTCTAAGGTCTCCCATATATGAAATGGATTCTTGGCTAAAAATATTTTACTGCTAAGATTGTTAATTTAACAGATATTGTTATACACCACAAAACCAATAAAGGACTAAAATATAGCCTGTCCGTATGGGAGTTAAGGCATATAAACTAATGCAGATCAATCACACAAGCTCTGATAGCTTTGAAACTTGACATGTTTGTAGTCAGGAAGTTGATTTAACTACTAGAAAAGACTGGATGTGAATATCTTGATGTATGGAATAAATAGACACATGTTAACATATATCTAAAATAAGCGGACATGCACAAATTTAATATCTATGCAGAATGTTTTCATTTACTTTGTGCTTGCTTTGCCTGGCATTATCATAGAAACACATATGATGGCTTGTTGGAAAGGTGGGGTTGTATGTACCAAATATGCAATACCAAATATGTAAATATATAATAAAAGAGAAGTGTTCTGTCACTCAATGTATGAGGTGTCCAAAATGAAAGAACGCTGGACAAAATAGCCTCAAGTCCAAATCACATTATCAGTGGTGTGAAGAATGTTGACAAATTCATGGTTACTGCAAAGTAACTTACATTAGGTAAGTGCTGATCTATATTTATGATACATTTAATAATGATACATTTCATAAGGCACAGTATACTATACAATTCATATGAACCACAGATCCAATTGAATCAGGTTAACATTGGAATGGAACACCTTTATTAAAATATCGTCACTGACGGGCAGAATCCTCGCATGTCCAAATTTTGTCTATTTTATATTTTTTCACAATTCAATGCTATTGGTCAAACCCCACGTGGTAAACAATCTAAAGTGTTGAAAATAGATTGAGAGCAAATCTCTTAACTCCATTGGACACTTCAACTGTCTGAGAATCCTCGTAACGCAATCTCTTCTTCACTCCGCGGCAGGAACTTCCACGGCATTTTGTGTCCTCTGGATTTAAAGTCGCAACGATTGAGAAATCCTCGTCGAGCAACACATAAAGCAAGCCTTAACTCTGATTTTATCTATTTTAAACTATGATATCAGTTATTGATGTATTTTAAATGTCTACTTATTACTAGGCAAGGCAAGGCAAGTTTATTTATATAGCACATTTCATACACAATGGTAATTCAAAGTGCTTTACATAAAATAAAGTAAAATAATCATGAATAAAAATAATAAAAATAAATACAAGCAATTTTAAAACGTTTAAAATTATGAAAAAAAAACAACTTAACTAAAATGAATTTAAAAACAGTTAGAAAATGATTTTACATAAAAAACAGTGAAAATATAGTGCAATCAGTTCGGACATTGCACAATGCTCATTCAATAAATGCACAGCTAAACAGATGGGTTTTGAGTCTAGATTTAAATGTGACTATTGTTTTAGCACATCTGATCTCTTCTGGAAGCTGATTCCAACTGCAGGCGGCATAGTAACTAAAGGAGGACTCCCCTTGTTTTGTGTGAACCCTTGGTATTTCTAACTGACTTGATCCTAATGATCTGAGTTCTCTGTTAGGTTTATATTCAGTGAACATATCTGCAATATATTTCGGTCCTAGGTCATTTAGTGACTTATATACGAGTAAAAGTACTTTAAAATCAATCCTAAATGTAACTGGAAGCCAGTGTAAGGACCTGAGGACTGGTGTGATATGCTCAGATTTTCTGGTTCTAGTCAGAATCCTGGCAGCAGCGTTCTGGATGAGCTGCAGCTGTCTAATGGTCTTTTTGGGAAGGCCAGTGAGGAGCCCATTACAATAGTCCATCCTGCTGGTGATAAAGGCATGTACTAGTTTCTCCATGTCTTGGCTGGAAACAAAACATCTAATTCTTGCAATGTTTTTGAGATGATAGTATGCTGATTTAGCTACTGCTTTGACATGACTACTGAAACTCAGACCGGTCTCCAGAATCACACCAAGATTCCTGACATGATTTTTAGTTGTTTGACCCCTAGAGTCAAGGTATGCTTTCACCTTGAACACTTCATGTTTGTTTCCAAATGCAATGACTTCAGTTTTTTCCTTGTTTAGCTGAAGAAAGCTCTGGCACATCCAACTATTAATTTTATCAATGCATTGGCAGAGGGAGTCAATAGGCGGATCTTTTGTGACGTCATTGTTTATGTTTGTCGCGTTGCATCATGGGAATCGTGTGGCAGGAAACACCGCTAGATACCTGTAATTTGATTGTTTTGCACGTTTGGAGGAGGATTTAGAGAAGAGGATGGTTCACTCTTGCTGTGTGGTCGATTGTACGGTTAGTTGGGGGCCTGATAAAAAGTTTTTTCGAATTCCCTCCGAAAAGGATAGCGAAAAATGAAAGAAATGGTTGCTTGCAATTAGGCGATTGAACCTGGACGTTCCGAAGAAAGCCTGCAGCTTCTGATCGAGTTTGTGAGGCACATTTTGTTCATGGTAAGTCTTAGTGATGTATTTATAGAAGATTGAATAAAAATAAATAAAACTGAGTCAAATCAACCGAGTCATATGTTTACTTTTCGCGTTATGATTCAGTTGTCCCAAACCGCGATCCACAGCACCCAGACTATGTTCCTCACATCATTCTGTAGCTGTGCTTTGCTGCAAGCCTCACTAGTACATGCAGCATTTGTAAGTCCTATCCTGACAGCTGCTTCTACTTTAAACATTAAAGCTGCTACACGACTGCATGTTTCTCCAAGACTGGATTTGAAAGAAGGAGAAATGTGTAAGCTGTGATATACAATTTTTCACCATTAGTACAGACGCCATTGAAAGTCTCACACTGAAAACAATTGAATTGGTACAACAGTCACTACATTTTCAGTAAATAAATAAGTAAATAAGAACACTGATCAATGCAGACTTAACCGGCTTTGCAGTCGCAGTGAGCAGTGATTATTTCGCCGTTCTCTTTGGCGATCACCCACGGGAGATGCGAATCATGCTGTGACTCTGCTTGGCCAAGTCTAACCTCTGCTTTTAGCATGATCACTGCTTTCTGTTTGGCAGAAAAGATTGGCCCAACTTTTCGAGAAACAAAATAATCATAGGCCTTCAGACTTTTGAAAGCATTTAATTTTTCATGAGTGAAGGGTCCAGGGGTTTCTATTAAATAAGAATAAATGTCTCCCCAGCAGATTGGTGGCCAAGACACGGGCGAGTCGGACCAACGTTTTTTGTCATCCCAGATCTCATATGGGCTTTGAATAACTTCGATTTTGTCACTAATACAAATTTTGAGCTTCTCTCCAAACCTCCTCCGGTCTTCAGATGTTAAAGTGCTTATATATTGAGGATTTTGCCCGCTAAAGGCCCGTTCACACCAAGCACGATAACTATAAAGATAACGATAAAGATATAGTTCTAAAAATCGTTCTCAATATTAAAGAATAGCCATAACTATAACGATAAAGGCACAGAGAAACGATATCGTTGGAATCACTTTCAGAAAGATTTTTCCCCCCTGATTAACGATAAAACATTGCCAACCAATCAGAATCAATCCTTCTGTAATGAGCTCGAGAATTTAAAGCAGCAGACGTGCGGCGTCCGCTTAAAATACACAGACAATATCGTTCGCTGGTGTGGACGCTAATATCGTTATCTTTATAGTTATCTTTATAGTTATCGTGCTTGGTGTGAACGGGCCTTAACTCACTTGAAAGTGCTCGTTGCGTCTTTACAGCCCGCCATACTGTTTGTTTTGTTGCCACACAACCACTCGCGTATGCGTACAAAGATGTCATCAAAGATCCTCCTATTGGGCTGTAGTAATTTGGAGATAAGGCTAGGTAAATCTGGGTATCATCAGCATAGCTGTGATAGGCAATTTGGTTCTTTCTGATTATTTGACTTAGTGGAAGCATATACAGGCTAAACAAGAGCGGTGCAAGGATTGACCCTTGTGGCACTCCACATGTCATGGACGTCCACTTAGACTTATGCTCTCCTAGACTCACATAATAGCCTCTCCCTTCTAAGTATGTCCTGAACCATTTGAGTACCATCCCAGAAAGCCCGACCCAGTTTTCCAGTCTCTGTAGAAGTATGTTATGATCGATAGTACTAGGGTTATTATTACTAGGCTTATTATACATGTGCATTGAAGTTTTAAAATGTATCTAATTTCTAATTCTACTTGTATTGAATTAAATGTTTTGGATACCAGCATTAAATTATTGTTTTTATTATTATTTTACTGACTCAAAGTTGGCACTGTGCATGTAAAATGCCCCAAGTAGGCTAACAGGTTTTATTTATGGGAGAAAAAAGTCTGTCTACTGGCGCCAAGTAAGCCTATCTTTGCATAACTCTGTTTTTTTTTTTTTTTCATTTCTTACAATAACGAATGAAAATCGTTAGGTAAGATACATTTGAGTAGGCTTGTTTTGTTAAAAATCCATAGCTGTAATGCTTCGGTAATGCTCCACAAATGCTCAATGATTCAGCCTTTCAAACATACAATGACCTGGGTGACTGTGTCTGGAAAAAGATCGCAACTTTAATGGGAAAGGAAGGTAACAGCTGTGTCGTTATAGTTTTTGATAGATATGACCACCAACACTCAATCAAAGATCTTGAAAGACAAAGAAGAGGCACCAAGATGGGCATCCTAGCACCAACCTGGATGAGCTGAGGTGTCAGCAGCAAATCTACCCCCAACAGAAGATGGCTTCCAGCAACATGTGCTGAGAGCCGTGTACCAAACAGCAGTGTGGCATCACAGCCACCTGGCCAAAACTCTTCTCTGGAACCCAGTTGGTAGAGGATGGAGGCTCAGAGAAGGTGGCTGCATTCAATCTGTGATGTTCCAGAAGGCACCAGCACCTAAAGGAGTTAGAGACCTCACCCACCTCTACTGTAAAGATGGAAACTGTGCCGATGCCACCAAATGCCAGTGTCTTTCTGTGGGCTTGACCTGCACCAGGTTTTGCTCTTGCCCTGACTGTCCAAATATGACCCACTTTGTCACTGATGACAATGTGGATGAGTGGTGTGTTGCAGTTGTAACATCATGGGGGGTTGACCCCAAAATGTTTCAAGAGGGTCTGGCTGCAGGCTTGTACTTGCACTCTCAGACTTGCACACTCAGACATTTGCACTTCCGCTAGTGACATCACTTGCAGTCTTTATTTTTTATTTTGTTTATTTTTTTTATTACTTTTCGTTTGAATTTCCCAACATTTTATAAAGCCAGGTGGTGAAGACAAGAAAAAAGAAACTAAATTACAATGTCACTTGCAATTGCTACTTGAACTCTCCGCTACCTGTGACTTCACTTGCAATCAACACAAATCGTGCATGTTGCCACTGGAGACAAGACGCTGTGGTGGTGATTAAATTATTAAAACTAATTTAGTACTATAACGTACAGGGTCCTGCAAGAAAAAGACAAGATCAGCAAATCCATGGCCAGAACACCAGAATATGAACATTTGCACAAAGTCTCTAGCTAAGCGTAGAAAAAAAACACTTAACATGGCTTAATATATTAAGATGCTATTAAAATATCAAATTAAATGTACAGTTTATTAATATAAGGAATATGTATATAGTATTTTCCTCACATACCGCAAAATGTGGCATAATGAACATAGATCATAGATGAGAAAGGCCAAACTCATGCTTCTCTACTTTATTAAAATACATAACTAATATGTACAGGCAAGCAGGTGAGCCCAGAATAAACGCAACACGCAAAGTTTCACATTAAGCATTTTTCCGTATAGAATAAACTGTCTACAACTTTTTTAAATCACTGTCTTTGTCCATTAACCTACATTATGTGTTTTATTTATAATGATTTTCTATAGGAGGAAAACGTTTAATGTACAATTTAACGCACTGCGCTCTGTACTCGTCTGCTTGCCTGTACGGAGTTGATCCTTTTAAAATCACATGCATAATGCCCGTTCATATTTGCTGGTCTGTATATACTTAGAGTCAACAACAAGACATATAGGCTAGCCTAGGCCTACTAATTTTTCTTTATCATCTTAGTCTGTTATTAGGCCACATTAAGCGTTATGTTGTATGGGAGGACAAAGTTTGCACATTGTGTTCATAGCCATCTGCGTGCCTTGTAGTACATTGAATAATAACTATATATCGAATTTGGTCTTTTAATTGAACTTAATGTGTCTGAATACATTATGCCATATTAAGTGTTAGGTTTTTTCTACAGGAGGAAAACGCTTAACGAAAGACTTTGTGCATTGCGTTCATATTCTGCTGTTCTGTGGCCAAGGTCTGTGCTTGTCTTTTTCTTGCAGGACCCTGTACGTTATAGTACTAAATTAGTTTTAATCGTTTAATCACAACCACAGCGTCTTGTCTCCACTGGCAACATGCAAGATTTGTGTTGATTGCAAGTGAAGTCACAGGTAGCGGAGAGTGCAAGTAGCGATTGCAATTGATATTGTAATTTAGTTTATTTTTTCTAGTCTTCGCCACATGGAAACTGTTATAAAATGTTGGGAAATTCAAACAAAAAGTTATCAATAAATAGAACAAAATAAAAGAAAAAGACTGCAAGTGACGTCGCTAGCAGAAGCAGTGTCTGAGAGTGCAAGAGCAAGTCTGCAGCCAACCCTTCTCCAATGGTTACCAAAAGCAGTTGATGTTCCAAATGGTTGCTGCTAGAAAATAAACTAAACAGCCTGAGAAGACAGGGCTCATTTCCCCAAAGAGTTTGTTTCTTTAGTTAGATTGCCATTTGTTTTATTTAAGACAGTAATTTAAGTTTTATTGTGTGAAGTTAAGTTATAGTTTTATTAAAAAGTTAATTAAGTTAAAACTCCTGGTCTCCTGTTTGTGCTATGGTAAGGTGTTATCTTTCGATTTCAATCTTTGTTTCCATATAGTACAAGGTGCCATATTAAATATTTTTTGATGTCTCTTATATTTGAATTTCTCAACATTCTTCTCACCACTGATAATGAATGGGTTTGGACTCAATTATGTCAGTGTTCCATTTTCATTCATTTTGGACACCTCATACATTGAGTGACAGAACACTTCTCTTTTATTATATATTTACATATTTGGTATTGCTGGATTCAGCACAACCCCACCTTTCCAACAAGCCATCACATGTGTTTCTATGATAATGCCAGGCAAAGCAAGCACAAAGTAAATTAAAACATTCTGCATAGATATTAAATTTGTGTATGTCCGCTTATTTTAGATATGTGTTTACATGTGTCTATTTATTCCATACATCAAGATATTCACATCCAGTCTTTTCTAGTAGTTAAATCAACTTCCTGTGGGGGCACAGGAATACAGAATTGTATCATCTGCATAAAGGTGATATTTACAAAAATTAAGATTATCACAAACATTATTAATATAAACTAGGAAAAGCAAGGGACCCAAAACAGAACCCTGTGGAACACCCTTAGTTACAAGGACTGGGTTTGACAAATCGTTGCCATATTTGACCATTTGTGAACGATTGGTCAAATAACTATGGAACCATTTGACTGCATTACATCCAATGCCAGCTCTCAGCAGGGTATTAACCAGTAATGGATGGTCCACAGTATCAAACGCCCTTGTGAGGTCTATGAACAGAGAAACACAGCTAAGTTTACTGTCCATGGCCTCTTTGATGTCATCCATTACTTTTAAAGTGGCGGATATTGTACTGTGCCCCGACAGGAACCCGGATTGCATTTCATTTAAAATATTATGTGAGTGCAAATGTGATTCAAGTTGGGTAGCAACTAAAGATTCCAATATTTTAGAAAGAACAGGAAGATTAGAGATGGGTCTAAAATTATTCATGTCAAATCGATCACCAGACTTGAATAGGGGAGTAATGTAAGCTTGCTTCCAGATTGCTGGGATCTGATTAGAACTTAATGACATATTAAAAATATGAGTAATAGGCTCAGCTATAACCGGTGCATCCACCTTTAACAAAAAGGGATCTGGACCATCAGGTCCAGGTGCCTTTTTTGTGTCTATAGAATTTAATAATTTCATAACATCTTGAACTTGTAGGGCTTCAAAATCAAATGACAAATCAGAGATAGAAAATTTATTAGGTGCCAAAAAATGTGTTGAATCATCCCTTGAAATTGATGGAAACTGCTGATCAAATAGATGACCTGCCTTCTCAAAGTGTGCATTAAAGGCATTTAAAATGTCACTTTTATCTGTGATGGTTACATTTCCAATGATCAATTTCTGGGGAAAGTCTGAAACTTTTTTGTTCTGCAATAATTTAATTGTTTTCCAGAATTTAGAAGAATTGTTAAAGTTATCAGTAGTTGCATTAAGATAATAATTTGATTTAGAGGCCCGAATAGCTGAGGTACATTTATTTCTCAAAGTTCTAAAACGTTGCCAATCTACATTACTGCTGGACCTCCTTGCAAGGGACCACTTTTTATTTCTTAAATGAATTAACTGGGCTAGTTCTTGAGAAAACCAAGGATTGTCCCTATTCTTTATTCTATGCTTTTTAAAAGGATTGTGTTTATTGGCAATCAATAGAAACTGTTGCTGAAAAAAATCAACAGCTTCATCAAGAGTAGGAATCAATGCAACATGATCCCAATTCAGTCTTGCCAAGTCAGATAAAAATGCCTGCTCTGAAAAATGTTTAAAATAGTGTCTAGAAACAGCGAGACCCTTAAGTTTAGGTAATTTGGTGTTTCTAACACATCCTATTGCACAATGATCGCTTTGATCATTTACAAACACACCTATTGCTATATACTTATGAGCCCTGTTAGTGAGAATGACATCTAACAGAGTGTCACTATTAGGCTTAGATGGATTAAATCTGGTGGGGCTATCAATGAGTTGTACTAAATTTAGAGAATTACAAGCCGACTTAAAATTATCTGATTTGTCGCTGAGCCAATCCCAATTTAAATCACCAAATAAGATTATTTCGGAATTATTTAACTTAGACAACACTTCAATTAAAGTCGATAGGGTCTCATTAACAGCAGAGGGGGGCCTAATAAAAGCAATAAAATCAATGTTCGTGAAAGAGGCTTTTTAACATTGAAAGATCTTCAGCGTCCAGAAATACCGTCAGCAGAAAGGGAGAAGGAGGCGAAACAGTCACCTGAGATTTATATCTGAAGATAGGAATCCACCACCTCACACCCGGCGTAAAAATTGTTTAGGGCACACAGCAACCTCGGATCAGAAGGCGAAGTCGCTCTGGCGGATCCTCTGAAGCCTGAGATCGAAGTCCAACGATGGACCAGCTCGAATGCAAGGTCGAGCAGGTCAAGCAGGTCAAGCAGTCGGATGAAGGAAACCACCAACCTTTTGCTGATCGCATTCACACCACCGGAGACGAGCCTCTGCGGCCACTGACAAAGAACCAGCATCAAAGCCGTTATACACGCAATTGTGCAGCCGGCTGACCCAGTCACTGCACGTTGTCGCCCTGACCGATCCTTCAACTGGTGAAATTACTCCATAAAGCTGCCCGACTGCTAGACGTCAATAAAAACTACAATTCGCCATCCCTGTATAAAACCCACAGAACTTAGGAACATTTAAAAGCTGCTTAGCACTTGAGATAAGACCCAAGACAGGACTCCAAAAAAAACAGAGACACGCATGAAACTGCTATCGTGCCGCCATCTTGGCATCGAGCAGCTGTTCCTACAAGGAGCCATTGTTAACCGAGAAGATGCGCAAATCCACTTCATTTTCAGCGTTTATTTGCGGATCTTCTCAGTTAACAAACGGCTCTGTGTAGTAACAGCTGCTCTATGTGAAATCACGCACCTGAGGGAATATACCGCTGATTAGAAAACCGGCTTTACTGACGAGATGCGAATTAACGATCGGCCGATCGTGATCGGAGCAGCCCTACTTTTGATTAAATAAAAGCAAAATTTTGTTGTCTGGTGTTTGTACTTATTGCTTTCCTTAAGTAGGGGGGAAAATCAGAAAAAAATCGGAAATCGAATTTAAAAAATTTAAATCAGAGATTTTATTTTAAGGCCATATCACCCAGCCCTACATTGAACATATTTAGAAGTAAACTGCAACATACACAGTAGTGCAGAAGTAATATTAATGTAAAACCATCCTGACAAATTATTTTTCAGAATAAGACTGTACATACCTTTACTTTTACTCTCAATACCTTATGTATATTGGAGTATGCAAGATAATACTTTTACTTAAAGGATAGATCAGCCAAAAATGACAATTCTGTGATCCTTTGCTCCCCCTTAAGTTGTTCCAGGTTTGTTATTTTCATTTTTGGGGTTTTAAACATATGGTATTTGTAGTTACTAAAAGTGGTTTACTTAAGTATCTCAATATTTCTTCTAATTACGTTTTCATAGCGCTAAACAATTCCTCTTTTCCTTCTTTCTCTAAATCAGACTGGACCCCTGTATTGCAGGGGTCTCTGAGGAGGTGCTGGCCATTCACCAAGAGACTCACCTCCTGAAGACCCCAGAACACATGGAGGCAGCGCTGGAATCAAACTGATGTTGTTTTCCTGATGTTTATCCTAAACTATGCTGTAAATGATTGTAAAAAGTACTTTCAATTACAGAGCAATTTGTTTTAATGGGTAAAAAATATATTTAACGGATGAGAAAAAAGTTTTGTGAAAAAATTTACAAGCTGAATTAAACTTATTAACAACTAGTGTTGTCATGGTACCAAAATTTCAGTATTCTGTACCGATACCAGTGAAAATCCACGGTTCTCGGTACCAAAACAAATTATTAAAATTAAAACTTTTTATCACTAACAATAAAGCCAATGCCATTCTTTATACTTATTTACAATTGTGTTTAAAGTTTTTCTACAAATTATATAATTATGAAAACCAGTAAACAAGTTTCACCCAAATTTAATTTGTCTTTTAATGTGTGAAATTTAAACATTTTATTTTTGGTAAATAAAGGGGATTTACTATTAAAATTAAAACATGGAAGAAATATTTTGTGATTTATTTCTTTAAAAAAAATAAAGTTATGAATTTTTTCAACAGTAGTAGCAGTATCATATACATTTGACTAAATAATAGTTATATTTAGCAGCACAATGCCTTTATGTAAAAATGAACTTTTAATGAATGCATATTTGTCATTTTAACTGAACTTAAGACTGGTGGTGATGCTTAAGATATTTTTGGTCATTGAGGGTTTCTGTAAAAACAAAAAAAAAGTAATAGATCATATTAATTATTATTAGTGAAGTGACATTCAGCCAAGTATGGTGACCCATACTCAGAATTTGTGCTCTGCATTTAACCCATCCGAAATGCACACACACAGAGCAGTGAACACACACACACACACTGTGAGCACACACCCGGAGCAGTGGGCAGCCATTTATGCTGCGGCGCCCGGGGAGCAGTTGGGGGTTCGATGCCTTGCTCAAGGGCACCTAAGTCGTGGTATTGAAGGTGGAGAGAGAACTGTACATGTACTCCCCCCACCCACAATTCCGTCCAGCCCGAGACTAGAACTCACAACCCTTCGATTGGGAGTCCAACCCTCTAACCATTAGGCCACGACTTCCCAGATAATAAAAAAAGATAAAAAAGATTAAAAGATAATACTGCTAATAATTCTACCACCATACTAACAATATACAATGCACTATTAATTGATGAGCTGCTGGGTTCATGAATATTAATCACGTTGTATGCGTTTGGTCAAACTGATTTGCTGAAATCAAAACAGGGACCGTAATAGATAAATGCCAGCCAATGAAATTGCCATTTGCGCATTAGCTCCGCCCACTACTGGAAAAATATCTTCTTTTTGTTCGAAAAATATAAATAATTCTAAATGAGCTCCATTATTTTGATGAGAAGACAACAAAGAATATAGTTTACATGTAGCGTGTTGATTCAGCGTGGTAAGACTCTCGCTCTCTCTCTCTTTGCATGTGTGAGAAAGCGACGGTGAGTCGTGCGCCTTCACAGAGTTTTTACAGAGTGTCAAATACAGGTGCGCTGTGCGTACATTGACATGAATCGAAAAGTTCAGATCGCTTGATAGAGAGAGAACTCTGAAGCTCAGATGCTGAAATTAATGCAAGCGTCACGCACTTCAATCTATGTAGTAAAAAAACCCGCACGTCTCTACCATTCGATCATTCAAAGACGCACAGAACATGCAGGATTCATATTTCTTTTTTATTCATAACTTTTGCGGCTTAAAGGGTTAGTTGACCCAGATACCAAAATTATGTAATTAATAACTTACCCTCATGTTGTTTCAAACCCGTAAGACCTCTGTTTATCTCTGGAACACAGTTTAAGATATTTTAGATTTAGTCCAAGAGCTCTCAGTCCCTCCATTGAAGCTGTTTGTACGGTATACTGTCCATGTCCAGAAAGGTAAGAAAAACATTAATCAAAGCAGTCCATGTGACATCAGAGGGTCGGTTAGAATTTTTTGAAGCATCGAAAATCAATTTTGGTCCAAATATAGCAAAAACGATGACGTTATTCAGCATTGTCTTCTCTTCCGTGTCTGTTGTGAGAGATAGTTCAAAACAAAGCAGTCTGGATATCCGGTTCGCAAACTAATCATTCAGTTCACCAAATCGAACTGAATCCTTTCAAACGGTTCACATCTCGAATACGCATTAATCCACAGATGACTTAAGCCGTTTACTTTTTTAATGTGGCTGACACTCCATCTGAGTTAAAACAAACCAATATCCCGGAGTAATGCATGCACTCAAACAGAAAACTGACTGAACTGCTGTGAAGAGAGAACTGAAGATGAACACCGAGCCGAGCCAGATAAGAAGAATCGAGGAGCTGCTGATACTGCGCATGTGTGATTCAGCGTGAAGCAGACCGACACACAGAGCATCTAAACTGAACTGATTCTTTTGGTGATTGTTTCTGAACTGATTCTGTGCTAGTGTTATGAGCGCGGGTAAACCGAAGGCTTGAATCAAGGGCAATCATCGCAAATGACGCCATGACGTCGAGCGCAAAAGAACCAGTGAACCGTTTTCTTCAACCGGGTTATTGAATCGAACTGTCCGAAAGAACTACTGGTGATCCGAAAACCGATGCAACCGGTTCTTAACTCGTGAACGAGTCTTTTGTTCGTTATCTGGCTCGGCTCGGTGTTCATCTTCAGTTTTCTCCAGAACTTTGAAAAAGTTCTACCTCGCCAGCAGCGACTTTCTGAGGGGCAATTTTTTTTTACCAGAACTTTATTTAGTTCCTGGTTCCTGCAGTGGAAACACACCGAGTACAAGTATAGCCCAAAGTCTCTAGTTCCTGGGTAAAGTTCCTGTGGTGGAAACGTGGCTCTACTGTCATATGTGCAAGCCGTTCTGGAGGCTGACGTAAGACGTAGGCATCGAGCACATGCCTCTGAGATATGAGAGTCTCACAAATATTGTTTACAAGAACAAAGTTTCCTTACTTTAGCAAAGGAAAACCAGTCTCTACTTGGCTTACATTGAAATCCTCCTAATTAGGCTAATGCTTCTAGTTAGTGACCAGCGATTTGTTTTGGTGTCTCTCATCCACGCTTCCATGTTCATCACTAATCACAAGTGCATGTGTGTCCTACGTCATCTGCCCAGAACGGCTTGAATATATGACAGTCAGGAGAAGTGAGGAAAAAGTGTTTATACCATTTAAAATATGGATGCTTTTCTTACAAAATCACAGATTCCCTACAGGAAGCCTTTATTCATCTATTTTTATTACAGATGCGCATGCTTTATTTGACTACTTTTGGACTATTGAACAAAAACACCCTCTTACTCCAATTCTAACGCTTGGAAGAGCCAGGATAATTATTTATATAAGTCAGATTGGATTAATCTGAAATAAATCAGTCATATACACCTAAAGAGTTCTTGAGGGTGAGTAAAACATGGCTTAATTTTCATTTTTGGGTGAACTAACCCTTTAATATCTTTCTTGTGGTGAACACAAAAGAAAAAAGATATTTTGATGAATGTGGGTAACCAAACAGTAGCTGGTGCACATTTGATAGTAGAAAAAAATACTGTTCAACTGTCTGGTAATACACATTATTTAAAATAACATTTATCATGAGATCGGAATATTATTATGTTTTGTGAACAAATGTTCTGTACGTGTATCATGGCCTTATATCAGTGACTTAAAATACATTTTTCACTAACCACAAATAAACTTTGTTTTTTCAAAAACACAAACATGTATTCTACATCCATGCTGCACAGCATATTATTGTTGCACAGATTGTGCCGATTACAGTGTTATCACACTTAAGTTATTAATATGCTTAATAACTAAAAAAAAAAAAAAAAAAATACACACACACACATATGTCTACAAAAAAATTCTCCAGGGCTCAAAAATACCCAGAAAAAAGCTTTGTAAGCCTAATGTACCACAAACATTCATTAAAAATTAATGAAGAATAAACACCAACCTCCTTGTTCCTCCTGTTTTATTTCTGTTTCCTTGTGTTTTATTCTCCAGGTTTCTGGTTCCTCATGTTTTATTTCTGTTTCCTCGTGTTTTGTTCTCCAGGTTTCTGTTTCCTCGTGTTTTATTCTCCAGGTTTCTGGTTCCTCATGTTTTATTTCTGGTTCCTCGTGTTTTATTGTCCAGGTTTCTGGTTCCTCATGTTTTATTTCTGTTTCCTCGTGTTTTATTCTGCATGTTTCTGGTTCCTCATGTTTTATTGCCCAGGTTTCTGGTTCCTCGTTTTTTATTTCTGTTCCCTCCTGTTTTATTCTGCTGGTTTCTGGTTCACTCGTGTTCTCTTCTCTCTCCTCTTTCACAAACTCCATCTTCACAGCAGCAGATCTCAGTTCAGATGATAAACTCCTCTAGATATTCCTGCTCGCTTCAAAACTCAGTCACGACTGTGAGGACGAGGATATTACAGGTATTTACCGAACTGATGCAAAATCTGTATTTTTTTTTCTCTTAGAAACTTGTCTAACCGTTTGTATTAAGGCAGCACACCGACATAACAACAACAGAGACGCCATGACGTCGGTGAAACTGAACTTCTTCCTCTGAGGTTTACTGGTGTTTGTCAAACAAACGTGTGTGTTTAGCGCCTCCCACTGGACTGGAGCGAAGCGACGAAAGGAAGAAAGACCTGCACTACGTCCGAAATCGTATACTGCGTACTGGGTATTTGAATTTGAATTGTTCTACTCGACCGTTAGAACAGAATGTTCTATATAGTATGAATGTGGGTAGTATGAATGGAACTCGGGCATATAACATCCTCCATGTTGGTGTCGTCACGTGACGTGCGTCTTCACAACAGCGCGAAAATGTAAAGAGCCCACTCGACTGCGCGAACATCAGCAATTGTTTAATTAATTAATATTAATTATTGTAGTTGTTACCGCTTTCATCTGCGTTTTAACGTTGATAGGATCAACAGCTCAGAGGAGGAATAGGTCAGCTGCTCGTAGATCACGCCTTCGTCGACAGCTTATACAATGTTTATAAAATAACTTAAGTATAATCACCTATAGCTTAAAATTTTTACCTCAGAATAAGAAGAGATGTCTATAAACACCGTGACAGAGGTTGATTTAGATCAACGAAATTAAGTAGTTTATTGTTATGAATAATTAAAAATACACAGGACAAACAAGAAACACGAAAAAAAAAGAATAAACTTGAATTAATGCATACATATATATATATATAGAGAGAGAGAGAGAGAGAGAAAGAGAATGAATACAATATATACTTACGTTAAATAAATATTACAAATAGATACAATATATACAATATAAATAATATATACATAATATAAAAAAAAAGTAAATACACATTTACAGACTGTGAGCCCTACAACCTACTGCCACCTGAATGCTGCTGTGCCAATGCTTCGACTATACTTCGAAGATGGATCTGACCATCGCCTCAGCCTCCGGCTTTCACGACAGTCCATCATGTCCATCATCGTTGAAGTCAGACTCTGACCATGGCTGGGAAAAGGATATTGAGGTGCTGGTGTTCCTGTACTGGCTGGCTCATGCAGCATCATATCGGGTTGTATCTCTGGCCTTCGACATCCCAAAGGCCACAGTGCATGACATTGTGCACAGAATCAGCAGGGAAGTGGTCAGTATTTTGTATTCCCGACCCTGGACGACCTGGAGGAAGTGGGGGCAGGTTTTTGCTCAGCTTTTTGCATGGTGGCTGGTGCAATAGACGGATGCCACATCCGGATCAAGCCACAGCAAGTGAAGCCCCATGCTACTTCAACAGAAACCTGTTCCACTCAGTCCAGCTGCAGGCCATCACTGACCACAAGGGGAAGTTCATCGACATCTTTGTCAGGTATCCTGGGTGTGTGCACGATGCCAGGGTGCTGAAGAACAGCCCCATTTACACTGGCCGCCTTTATTCACTTGCAGAAAAATGCATCCTTGGATGAATAAAGACTATTTAAAGACCCCTTCCAGTGCACAGCGTCTCCATCACTAAGACTCCTGTCGGCCCTCCTCGCGGCTGCACATGGTAACTGGGGATATCACAGCCCCAGGCTAATCGACAGGGAATCTCGGAGTTGCAGTGGTCCCCAGAGGTGCCACCCACCAACCACTGTCACAATGCCTAAGGCAGTAGCCGCATTTCCACTGTCGGGCCGGTGCGAGCCAGGTTTTAAAGCCGGACGGGGCTCATAGCCTCGGGCCAGTAGCACCGAGGCCAGAATAGCGCTGGTTTTCCACAGTCAGGGCCAGAAGCTCTGCTCCGCGTCACTAAAACACGCACTTTACGTTCTAATGAACAACGTCATGCAACCTCATCATTTCACCAACAAAGAGAAGTTATCAGAAAACTAATAAGAAATAAATCACTGGAACATGCGCGATCACACACGCACATGATAAAAGCGGCTGTTTGTTTGCATGCTTTGTTAAATATTCAAACTCAAAAGCATCGATGTTTTAACTATAGAATAAGTGATACATTGATCATAATGATTCAATTTATCAGGACTCAAAATTAATCACACAGAAATACACTTATTTCTATTTTATTTATTTTTAACCCCAGATAGCTGAAGAGCGCATCATCTGATAAACATCGGATTCCTTTTTTATAGTCGTATTGATCGTCTGTAGATCGTCTGTTTGAGCTGTTAAATGAAACGTCTTCCCTACCTCTAAATGACATCTATACGACGTATCTTTATCACCCGAAATATGCCGGCATGTCCGTCGAGAACGGGAAGCTGCTACTTGATTAATTTAAAGGGAAATACTTGAGGAAATAACGATCATTTAAAATCCATATTCTGTGATTTGCTCTTAGTACAAGAACGTATATAGCATGTTTAAAAGCAAACATCACATTATTTTGTAGACATACATTTATTTATTAAATGTATTATATTCCATTGATGTTTTCAAGGAGACACAAACACTTTTTCTTTACTTATGTGCACAGAATTACACTGTGCGCTTTACGTTAACGTTAATATTGCTCTAAATGAACAGACAAAAGGTGACATACTTTACTGGAAACAAACGAGAACAAAAGCACAAAAAAGGGTTTTAACCACGTAATCCATCATGCACTTTTAAATCGGTTTGTCCAACTATCCCTGTTAATGGAGATAAACGCGTGTAAGATAATTGACTACTTGTAGGTTTTAAGTGTTCAACATTACAAGATAAGTGATTGTACTTAACGATTAAATGTAAACATATATATATATATATATATATGATGAGCAAGTTACTCCAAATAAAGTAACTACAGTATGATTATTTTGTACAGTACTTCAAATGTAATAACATTACTGTACTATTTACACTCTTGTAAATGTTAAACTTGAGATGTTTGTTAAATTCACTATTGTTTTAGACAAATGTTCAATAGTCTATACAGTATTTAATGCAATTACTGTACATCCTGCCTATAAGTTAACTACAGCATAATTATGAGCAACAGACAACTCAATAATTAGTCACACCAACACTTACCTGTCTACATAACTATATAACTTCCTGGAAAGTTCAGCTTCAAGCCTTCTCAAACACCGCTGAACCTGCTATTTTACTACAGACAGGGCTGTTGGATCAGTGTTGAATTTGACCTAATTGATCACCCCGTTTTTTATAACTAAGGGCTGATTCATGGCTTCAGTTCATGTAGTTCTTTACCTTCACAGCATATATTAAAAATGTAAAATGTAAACCTAGCCATGGCTTACCTCACATATTACATTTAATATTTTATTTAAAAGCACCATTAAAATGGTTTCAGTATCTATTGAGAATGGTTACAAAGACACTCATTTTTAGATATTTAACTCTACAAGGTAGAAACCTCAGGAGGAAACAGACTACACAAATGTTCATCTGAACAGATGTTATGCAGCTTCACAACATTAATGACCCTTAATTTCTTCTTTCCCAGTTTTAAACCTGAATCCAGGTCAATATAGCATTTCAATAATGTAAGGTGATGACACTAAACACCTGCTCATCATATTACTGCACAAGACCCAGAACTGACCGTGAGAGTTTACACTTCAGATATGTTCAACTTCAATTGGTCTGCGCAGCACCGCTTAAACTATGACAAAGTATCGTGAGAGCGATTCAAAAGTATATGAAGCTGGTACTGTGATGTCATATTCCGATCGGTCTGCACAGCACTGCTTCAAGTCAAACACACCTATTATCTCTTCCAGGGAAAGATTAAGAATTAAATCTGTTTAAACCTCCATTACAGAAGATTGTCAATCTCTGATTTAAATCAGATATACTATATTGTACTGTAAACTATTTATATAACCACCCACAAAATGCATCAGTTCAATTGAAAATTTAGATATGTAATTGTTTATTTTTTATGTAGTTATTTTAAATTTTTGCATTTAACTATTTCCTTTGTTTAATTTGACTACAGAAAGTTATCCATTACCATCCGTCAACCAACTAAAGGTATGTACATTATGTTCATGCATATGACTTGGTAGGCCAGTAAACAAAAAACAAAAAATAGGGTTGTTTGTATTAAGGTCTTAATACTATGGCTTCAAATGAACCATCCTATTGGACACTGAGACGGAAAGCAAAGGACAAGGTGGATCAGCAACTGCAGACAATACAGGCAACAACTTGGGGGAAAGAATTGGGTTGGATGCACAGTAAAACCATTCAAGGTCAAAATGATGATGAAGATACATTCATGGACTGTCTCTCTCATGTTGATGAGACTGAAGATGTGTTCCTGATGACAGTGAATCAGACACAGAATCAGAATCAGATCCAAATTCATTAGATGATGATTTGGCATCCTGGGCTACTGAACACAAAATTACACATGTGGCATTGAATTCATTGCTCAACATTTGTTGACATTCTGCGCAACATTCACACGTTTTGAGCTTCAGGTCAGCATTGATGGTTTGCCACTCTATAAGAGCTCAGCAACACAGTTCTGGCCCATCCTAGAGACACTGCAAAACATCAAACAAGAGCAACCAGTGACAATAGGTTTATTTTGTGGCACAAGTAAACCTACATCCCTAGCTGAGTACCTTCAAGAATTCATCTCTGAAGTAAATGAATTAGCTAAAGGATTTGAATTCGATGGAGTGATGTTCAATTTCTCTTCGATGGTCTGTGATGCACCTGCCCATGCATTCCTGAAAAATGTTAAAGGTCACACAGGCTATCACGGATGTGAAAAATGCACACAGGATGGTTTGTACCTAGAAAACAGAATGACATTTCCAAGAACTGACATGCCTTTAAGAACTAATGAGAGCTTCAGAAATAAGACAGATGCTGATCATCATCACGGTCCATCACCTCTTGAAGAAACATCCCTAAACATGGTCTCTGGTTTCCCCCTCGACTACATGCACCATCATGAGACAGCTTCTTCTCTTGTGGCTGAAGATGGGTCCTCTGACTTGTAGGCTGTCAGGATTTCAAATAAACACATTGTCAGAAAGACTGTTAAATGCTCGGAGAAGTGTGCCCATGGAGTTTGCAATGAAACCAAGGGCACTGAGAGAAATTGATAGGTGGAAGGCAACAGAGTTTAGGCAGTTTTTACTGTATACCGGACCTGTCATGATGAAAGATCTCCTTAACACACAGGTGTACAAAAATTTCTTGCTACTTTTTGTGGGAATCTTCATCCCGTGCAACAACAGTTTGATTGAAGACTACTGTGATTATGCCAATAACTTACTGGTGCTCGTTGTCTCTCACTTTGGTCAACTGTATGGTCCACAATTCTTGTCCTACAATGCACTCTGCCTTGTACATCTTGCAGATGATGCGAAAAAGCATGGTGTCCTTGACAACTGCTTTCAAGTATGAGAATCACCTAAACAAACTCAAAAGACTTCTGAGGAAACCAACATGCCCACTCAGTCAAATAATAAAAAGACTCTCAGAAATGCAAAACCAGGCCACATCTGCTCAAAAAACCACATGCGACTGGTCCTCTTCCTGCATCCTGCATCCTTCCATGATGCACAATATAAAGAGTTGAGAACAAGCCAACACACTCTGAAATTGGATAAGGCAAACAGTCACGTTTGCATTGGCGGCAAAGTTGCTAAGCTGCAAAACATAATTTCATTAAGGGATGAAATTTATGTTGCTTACAATACCTTCAACCACCAGGAATCCTTTTTTGACTATCCACTGCCATCCTCTACACTTGGCATTCATTTAGTGGATGACCTCTCAACAACAGTTGATTTCTGAAAAAAGGTTGATTACTAGAAAAGGTGGTATCCTCACAATTATATTCCTTCTTAGAGAAAAATGGTATATGTGAGGATTTCCAGTCAGGATTTAGACCGTATCATAGTACTGAAACTGCTCTCCTTAGAGTTACAAATGATCTGCTCTTATCATCTGATCGTGGGTGTATCTCTCTATTAGTTTTATTGGATCTTAGTGCTGCGTTTGACACAATTGACCACAACATTCTTTTGCATAGACTTGAACACTTTGTTGGCATCAGTGGAAGTGCATTAGCATGGTTTAAATCGTACTTATATGACCGCCATCAGTTCGTAGCAGTGAATGAAGATGTATCATATCGATCACAAGTGCAGTATGGAGTACCTCAAGGCTCAGTACTAGGGCCGCTACTCTTCACGCTTTATATGTTACCCTTGGGAGATATCATCAGGAAACATGGTGTTAGCTTTCACTGTTATGCTGATGATACTCAGCTCTATATTTCCTCGCAGCCCGGTGAAACACACCAATTTGAAAAACTAATGGAATGCATAGTCGATATAAAAAATTGGATGACGATTAATTTCTTACTGCTAAATTCAGAAAAAACAGAGGTGTTAATTATAGGGCCTAAAAACTCTGCTTGTAATAACCTAGAACACTGTCTAAGACTTGATGGTTGCTCTGTCAATTCTTCGTCATCAGTTAGGAACCTAGGTGTGCTATTTGATCGCAATCTTTCCTTAGAAAGCCACGTTTCTAGCATTTGTAAAATTGCATTTTTCCATCTCAAAAATATATCTAAGTTACGGCCTTTGCTCTCAATGTCAAATGCAGAAATGTTAATCCATGCATTTATGACTTCAAGATTAGATTATTGTAATGCTTTATTGGGTGGTTGTTCTGCACGCTTGGTAAACAAACTACAGCTAGTCCAAAATGCAGCAGCAAGAGTTCTTACTAGAACCAGGAAGTATGACCATATTAGGCCGGTCCTGTCCACACTGCACTGGCTCCCTATCAAACATCGTATAGATTTTAAGAGTTAATAAAAAATACGAGTTTCAGGCTTGCAAAAAAAAAAAAAATGTACCTAATCGTGGAGTTTGAGGGAGAAGGGACGACTGGACCAGCTGCCAAGTCCTGGTGGCCACCATATAAAGATCTTGACAGGTTGCTGAAGAGTGTTAGGACAATGGAGGCACCACAGCCAGAAAAAGGGTGGACCAGACATAGAGCAAGAATCCTGCATGAGTCTGGTAAGAGTAAATGATGCTGTTAATTAAACAATGATTTTCCCCAGATTACCTGTAGTGATCGACCGATATATCACCAAGGCCAATTTTTCAAATATCGGCATCAGCTGATAAGTTATTCTGCTTGGCTGATGTGTTAGAGGCGGGAGTTTTATTTTGATGGCACTGAGAATGAGAGCACCAGAGCACAATTCAATTCAAGTTTATTTGTACAACGCTTTTTACGATTCAAATCATTGCAAAGCAACTTTACAGAAAATTAAGTTTCTAAAATATTTAGTAGTAGCTTTTCAGTGATGACTGTCAGTTTATGTGCATACGGTAGAAAAATCGGAAAAATCAATAGAAGACATAAACAAACAGCAATTATGCAATCAAACTTATACCAAAATGTGGAAGTTCTGTATGTTGTCTCTGGGTTAGCATCATCTGCAGTCCTCTGAGGGTCAGCATCATCTCTTCTCAGGTGTTCTGGATCCAGACTGGAGCTTGTGTAAATCCTAGTTACCACGGGATGAAGATCCCAGCAGAAACAGAGACATCATTAGCATAGCTGCTGTTCCAGCCAAGTAAAATTAATTAGTTTATCCCAAGCTAAAAAATAATAATACGCATTTGCTCCGATATAAATGCAGTCCAAAATTATAAGATGCATTATTTGAATGCTTGGCCAAAGAGGTGCGTTTTTAATCTAGATTTAAACAGAGACAGTGTGTCTGAAACCCGGACATTATCAGGATCTTGTGTTCTGCAGTGAGGACCATCTCCATAAACTTTCCAGATTACCAATGTTTACTTTCTTTGTTTCTATATTTTTAATAATTTCTTTATTTGAGAAAAATACTGAAATAGAATTACAGAATCAGGAAGTTATCATCTAAAGTATATTTATTTTACACTTTTATTTTGAATACAATTCATTTTCAAATCATTTCAAGTTTCTCAAACATTAAAAAAAAAATATATATATATATATACACACTTTATATCGGCCATCCTGATATCTTGAGATATCGGCAGTCAAAAAAATATCGGTCGACCACTAATTACCTGTTTTTCATTTTTCAGAATCTTTGCACATAATTTATATACACTGTAAAACATGATCTCATATAGCTTTAATAAACAAAAATGAAGCCGTACCTGCATTTCTTGTTTTCAGCATCATTTCAGAATGTAGCCAACAATTGGAAGAAGGCCAGCTATACTTCTGACATAAACTCAGAACCTGAAATTGCTGGAAAAAGGATTCCCAAGTAGGTCCTCGCAAAAAGACAAAAGAAATGATTTAACAAATGAAAATGGCATCATTTGCCTTCATGTGTCATCTGTTTAATACTACGAGGCCGTTGAATGCTTGAATCTGATTAGCTGATTGGTTTTTGTTAGTCCTGTAATTTGTTACAGGAGAGAGCTGCCTGGAACTACGTTCGCCGTGCGTTTCACAGACAATAATTACACACCTCACAATGTTCGTCAGCCAATCAGATTCAAGCATTCAACACCCCAGTAGTATAAACTGTTTTAAGGGAGGCCTTAAAGGGAGCGTTCACCCAAAAATGTCTCACCCTCATGTCATTCCAAAACATCAAGACCTCCGTTCATCTTTGGAACACAAATTAAGATATTATTGATAAAATACCCCATAGACATCAATGCCACTACCATCTCAGGAAGGTATTAAAGTCATTGTTAAAACAGTGCTTTTTTTTTTTGTCAAAATGCTGGCTCCTGCATCAGCACCTCTCATGAATGCATGTCAGAGACTGACACAGAAAAAAAAATTACTGCTGAAAAAGTATTATCCTCACTTCATAATTAAGGTTGAAGCACTATAGTCCTTATTTTTTTCTGGGCCTTGAGGTAGTAGTTGCAAAGCTGTCTATGCAGGATCAGACTGCTCTCGGATTTCATCAAAAATATCTTAACTTGTGTTCTGAAGATGAACAAAGGTCTTACAGGTTTGGAACAACATGAGGGTGAGTAATTAAAGACATAATTACATTTTTTTGGGTGAACTAACCCTTTAAGGAGAAATACAGCAGAAAAGTTATTGAGCACATTTCTATGAGTATTTGCTACATCACACAAAGAGGCAATGAATGTGTGCAGTTGTTCTTTTTATCTTTGTTTTCCTAGAAAGAAAACAAGTACAGATCATATCTATGACAAGGTAGCAGAACAACCACCCATTAAAAAAAGAAAAGCTGCAAACAAAGCAAGTGTTCCACCTGCACCAAAACCTCCAGCCATTCCAAAACTTAACAAAAAAGGTAAATGGAAAATAATAATGATGATAATAATAAAAAAACAATAGTAATAAAAAAAATGAATGCCATAAATAAAAGAGAGTGGGGGGGGGGGTCAACATGAAGATTTAACAACCAAATAACAATGGAATTAGAAAGATGGCAGCATTGTTATTTTATTTTTTACATAAAGATTGGTAGCTATATTAGTAAAGTCTGTTGACTTCAACAATCTTGTGACATTCAATATTTTGGTTTAAGAAAAAAAAAAAATTTAAAATATCAAATTTGATTCAGGAAAGTTTCTGAATTGTGGATGATCTGACACAAAATGACCCAGTATGAAGTAAGATTAAAGGTGAATGACATATGGAATGCCACTAATGATCCCCCAACTGTCAACAGCATGTGTCAATCAGGAACAAAGGGACACGGAAGACCAACAACAGACCTGGTGTGAGAGTCTCCCCAGCTTCCAAGGTAAATAATTAGTTGTATTTGGCTAGCTGGAAAGATAAATGTAGATCAACATTTGATGCAATTAACTGGAAATTTAAATCATAGATCATGTCATTCTAAACCCGAAAACTTTTTAAAATATTCAATGAACTCAGGGATTTCTGTTCCTACATTTTCATAGTCCATACAGAGATTGTAGAAGTAACGGATACAATATGAGTGGCTAAATTCCACTCTTCTGAAGATTCATAATCGCTTTATACAATTAACAATTTTTTTTTTATATATGTATGCAACTGTCCCTTTAAGATTATGAACCGTCATTACTCCACTTAAAGGGGGGGTGAAATGCTCGTTTTCTCTCAATATCCTGTTAATCTTGAGTACCTATAGAGTAGTACTGCATCCTTCATAACTCCCAAAAGTCTTTAGTTTTATTATATTCATAAGAGAAAGATAGTCTGTACCGATTTTTCCCAGAAAAACACGACCGACTGGAGGCGTGACGTGTGGGCGGAGCTAAAGAATCACGAGCGCCAGTAGGCTTTTGCGTTGAGAGCGTTTGGAAGCTGTGACATTACCTTGAGGAAAAAAACATCATCCAAAACAAACCATGGCTTACAGTCAGATTCAGCCATTTATTTATGATCCAGAATCCGATCCCGAGGCTGAAACTGAACGAGAGCAGCAGCAGCAACGACTCGCTCCGAGCGGGGCTCGAACCCGGGTCTCCGGCATGGGAGGCGGACGCACTAACAAGGAGGCAGAGATATTTGAAGCAGTTTTACTCACCGCCTGCGGTTCCAACACACGATCGTGACCCTTTTTCGTTGGGATTGCATCATCCTTAAGAAATAAATGATACGCAAATCCGTCGTCAAACTGGGCCTTGTTTGTAAAACGAAATCTTCGAAATGCAGGGAACAAACACTTGCACAACTCCGTTGATGCTCTGTGAAAATAAACTCCATCCACTGGTCCCTTAATGCTGTTTCTCTTTTGGTAATCTGTGCAGGGTTGTCTTGCCCTGGCAACCAAAAATACACTCCTTTTGTGACATTTCGCGACGCTCTCGCTCTGATCACTGAAGTCTGTTGTGCTCTCAGTGCTCTGCTATATGGGAGCGCGCGCTCTTCCGGCAGACGTGCCCTTAGGACCCATATGAGGAAATTCCGCTCCATCTAACGTCACACAGAACCATACTCGAAAAAAACTTTCCGAAACTTGTGACAAACCGGAAGGAGTATTTTTGGAACAGAAATACTCCTTCAAACGTACAACTTAATTTTTTAAACTTTGTCCATGTTTAGCATGGGAATCCAACTCTTTAACAGTGTAAAAAAACTCAGTATGCATGAAATAGCTTACCTACTCCACTTTTCTCAGCTCCACTGCGTATGTCTCAGCCAGACCATGACGGCGACAGCTGGTGTGTTGCTCACCCTAACACACAAGGTAAAAGCATAATCAGGGATAAAGGAAATCTGAAACATTTCACAACATTTAAATACATCTAAAAAATGTAACAACATTGTGTTCAATCCATAAAGCACACGTTTGCTGTCCTGAGACCCTCAGGGAACCACCAAGGAAGAGGCCAGAGTAAGTTCATTACAAAAATCCACTCAAGTAATTTTTTTAATTTGACACCCTTCACAGATCCTTCTATTATTTAATAGAAAAGGAGTCGCTCATTATTATTATTATTTTTTTTACCATTTTGGGCACTCTATATACATACTGCAGACACCAAAGTTTCCCAAAAAAGTAAATGTAAATGTGAATTTTGTGGCATTAACATGGCATGACAGATCACAGTTCAAACTGCAATTGCAATGTATCAATGTACATTCAAATAACTGCAAAGTAGATACATACATGGATAGAAACATAGATCAAGTATCTAAACAATGCCGCGAGTGGGGCTTGAGGAAGTGACGTCAATTGCGTCTGCACAGTGAGACATACGAAACAGAAATACTGTTGATCGTCAGCCTCCACCGAAGACCGTTTTTGACCCAGGAAAAACCCTGGACTTCAAACATCATGACCACCAACCCCATGCCCCTCAAAATGTTTTTATACTGATCTGCATGATTTCACATGGCTCATGATTTTTTAACCAAAAAAAATAAAACGTGATTCTGGCTACTGAGTGTGTTGCAGGCCTTAGTTTGTTAATTTGCTTAATGTAACAAGCAAATCTCACCCACTCCATCTTTCTCAGCTCCAGTGGGCATCTCTCAGGCGGACCATCATAGCGACAGCTGGAGTGCTCATCCACCTGACACACAAGGTAAAAGAACATTAAATAGAATAAAGATTAATATTCTTTCCATTGACTTCCATTAATATGGATGCGAATGCATCAAACCGGAAGCGCAAGTTGTGTGAAAAGTTCCGCATTTCGCTGCATTCCAAAGTTCCAATCTTGGTGACTCTTGACCTGGGAATTCACATCACGTGAAACTGTATGTTTGATACATCACAGCAAAAAATGTAAAACTGCAGCGCTGAGAGAAAGTGGAGATGATTGTGTGTTTTTACCTTAAATGGATTATTATGCGTTGTGTGTTGAATTTAAATGTTTTTTTTAACAACACTGCGTCCAAGGAAACTTTGCAAGCTCAAAGTCTAGTGTGACCGCAGCATTCACAACCCTTCACACAATCTAAAACAGAATAATATTTTGTGTTTAATTTAACACCTTTACTGTCTTGATACCCTCAGGTGACTACCAAGGAAGAACACAGAGTAAGTTACATTTGATCGCTAAAACGGTGTTGTAATCTGAAATGACACAAATGGACAATGATAAAATGATAAAATGGTTATCTACTATGAATAGCTGGGTAAGAAGGGTTCAGGACAGCTGCAGCAGAGTTCAGCTCCAACCCTAATTAAAACTAACCTGATTTCTAGTAACCCTTCAGACCTTGAATAGCTTGTTCAGGTGTGCAGGGATGCGGCTCTTCAGGACCGACGTTTTGTCCCCCCCCCCCCGGTTTAGGAGCTATGAAAAGTCAGCTTTTTAATAACCTAGTAGGGCTGGGCAATATGACCTATAAAAAAAAGAAATCCCAGATTTTTTTTTCAATAAAAGATCTAAATCCCCCCCCCTCCCAACTTAAATATCTATATTCATTCTATATATCTATATAAAAATCTATATTCAGATGACAAATAAATTGTTCAAAACAAGTTTTAACTTCATTTTGTTTTAATTTTACTTTCTGGGATTTGATCTGGATTTCCCCCTGGAGGTGTGCAATCAGAAACAACAAGCCAAAAAATACAAGTGATACATTGTAAACAGTGATAATGTTACATAACATAAAGTTTAACATTATATTCTACTACATAACACATTTTTGTAAGACTGTCAGAGGTCTTCACTATTTTTTTTTCATGGGAGCCGTGCATCATTCTTTATCATTTAGCAGTCAAATCTGTACACTCAAAAAATTGGATTTGTGGCATTGTTCGTTTTACACAGATGTTTTGTTAAAACAACACAAATATATTTAGTTTTCCGCCAAAACACAATTGTATTGTACTTAATCAACTTAAATGGTTTAATTTTCAATTTTACTTAATTAGCAATCATTAAACTAACGTAAATTGTTTAATTTCGTAATAAAAAAAAACCCCGGAAGTGACGATTTCCAATGCATTTGATGACAGCGCGAAGGAGAGCAAGAGGTACCAGTCAGGTAAGAAAATCTAAAGTTTTTCTTGTGTTAAGTCAAAGTCTTTAATTGCTCTTAGAGTTTCTGTTTTGGGGTGCTTTTGTTTTGCAGTCTAGTATTGTGTAATCTGTTCACTGCACCGTTAATAGATGATTTTGAGCGGTTGGGAGATGAAAGCGCACGACTCTCTGTAACGTATTGACTTGAGTATATATATATATATATAACGTTACACTAGGGCTGAAACAATTAGTCGACATTATCGACAACGTCAACAAGAAAAAAAAAATTGTCGGCAAATGTTTTTGAGTAATGTTAGTGGTTTGATCTCGTATCTGCCTAATGTGAAAGCCTCCAATAATGCAGTTTGACCAGTGTGGCGCTGTAGCGCAAGATTGTAATACACTTATGAAATACCTGATTCAATTCAAAAGAAGATAGCACTTCAGTTTGAGCAAACCGAGCCGATCCGAACCTTGGATGAATATGTACGCCTTCCTCTCAATAACTGCATAAACTCAACAAAAACTGACCGCGATGTAAAAGCAGCTCTTAAGAACACATTTGATTACAGCGATGTGGATGTTTGCACGAACTCTGAGGTTCTCCAGGTACTCCAGTTAAGAAAAGTCCAGTCACCTTTATTTATATAACAGTCCTTATGCAATAGATAGCTTTTCAATATTAAGCATGAAAATACAGAGTCAGTGTCGCTAGAATTATAACTTGATTTCCTGTTATAAAGCAGCTCTCCAGTGTGGATCTAGATAATGATAAATGTATTTTATAATTGGGGGAAATATTTCATTAAAGTTTTAGTTCTGCGCTAGATCAAACCAAACTGTTTTAAATATCATAACCCAATAAGGTATTTTAAGAGAGATTGTATTTATTAGTAAAATGTTTATCCAAAAATAAAACGTCCTATCACTTACCTTTACTTTTATTATACATATGGCTTACAATAAGAGATGTTAAGAAGCAGAATGATTTGTCATTCAGCTACTTCCTCCTATAGCTAATCATATGGAGAATAGGAGTTTCTCTCTTATATCATTTTGTGTGCAAAATATATTTATTTGCATAAATTGTATACTAGTAATACATAATGACTTTCAAAAGCGGAAGTAATTACCTTTGTTTGTTAGAATATGGATATCTTAACTAATTGCAAAAGCTAAATAATCAATAAATGTCTAACCATGAAATGTGACCGAGTTTGGAGAGCCCTGGCTCAGCACAGTGAAAATATTTGAAGCTTTGTTTATGAACATGGCGGTGTGGTCATACAATGACTTTAAACCGGACACTACTCTGAGCTGTTCACATTATACAAATGCTCCAGACGTGTAATCAGCTTCACCCTTTTGGAATGGTAAACATGACCCTATTCATCACTGACACAGACAAATCACTTAATATTTTGATAATTGAATTGGCTTTTGCTGTTAAACCTTTTTTTTTTTTTACACATTGCACTGAAAAGTAACAGGCCCGGTCCATAATTTGCCTAAGGAAAGAAGGTGGAATAATATCCTGTGGACAGATAGTGGGTTTTAAGTGACCAACAATTTCATTACATGTGTCCAGGTCAATCGGCAGCCATATCACCCTGGAGCCCAAGACCGGTTGCCCACTGAAGCTAAGCAGGGCTGAGCCTGGTCAGTACCTGGATGGTAGACCTCCTGAGAAAACTAGGTTGCTGCTGGAAGAGGTGCTAGTGAGGCCAGCAGGGGATACTCACCCTGTGGTCTGTGTGGGTCCTAGCGCCCCAGTGTAGTGATGGGGACACTACACTGTCAACAAGCACCGTACTTCGGATGAGACGTTAAACCGAGGTCCTGACTCTCTGTGGTCATTAAAAAAAAAAAAAAATCCCAGGATGTCTTTCGAAAAGAGTAGAGGTGTGACCTCGGCATCCTGGCTAAATTCGCCCATTGGCCTCTGACCATCATGGCCTCCTAACAATCCCCATATCCGCTGATTGGCTTCATCACTCTGTCTCCTCTCCATCAGTAAGCTGGTGTGTGGTGGGCGTTCTGGCGCAATATGGCTGCCGTCGCATCATCCAGGTGGATGCTGCACACTGGTGGTGGATGAGGAGATACCCCCTGACTATGTTAAGCGCTTTGAGTGCCTAGAAAAGCGCTATATAAATGTAAGGAATTATTATTAATTATTATTAATCGACTCAAACTCAGACCAGATGGAAGAACATAATGCAACATCATGTGTATACACTGAGTTAGACAATTGAGATCTTAAAATTGTGATCTTATCAACAAATAACTTTGCAAAATTGTCACAGAGAGCAGTAGAGGGCTCTAAGATGGGATGCACAGAGGGATTTAAAACAGAGTTAATAGTAGCAAAGAGAACTTGAGGTTTATGGCAATTATTAGAAATAAGTTCAGAAAAGCTTTCTGAAACACCTTATAGGCATTTTTCAAGATTTCATACGAAACCTAATTATCCCATCGGAGACCTGGGTTCGAGCCCCGCTCAGAGCAAGTCGTTGCTGCTGCTGCTCTCGTTCAGTTTCAGCCTCGGGATCTGATTCTGGATCATAAATAAACGGCTGAATCTGACTGTTACCCATGGTTTGTTTTGGATGATGGTTTTTTTCATCAAGGTAATGTCACAGCTTTCAAACGCTCTCAACACAAAAGCCTACTGGCGCTCGTGATTCTTTAGCTCCGCCCACACGTCACGCCTCCAGTCGGTCGTGTTTTTCCGGGAAAAATCGGTACAGACTATCTTTCTCTTATGAATATAATAAAACTAAAGACTTTTTGGAGTTATGAAGGATGCAGTACTACTCTAAAGGAACTAAAGATTAACAGGATATTGAGTGAAAACGAGCATTTCACCCCCCCTTTAATGACAAGCTAACGAGTGCTAACACTTTGCGGGTTAACTGCACCCACGGATATAAAATAAAAGTGAACGATCAAAGTTAATCTGATAAGATTGATCGATAATATCAGAAATATGGTGTGAATTAAGTTTTATTTTACCACTTAAAAAAAAAAAAAAAAAAAAAATAGTAATCTAAAAGATTACAGAGAAAAAATAAAGACAGCTACACGGAGCTACGATTAGCTACAGAAGGCCAACAGGAAGTAGAGAAAACACTGTCCAACAGCAAAATGAACAACTAGTAACTTGAAAAATCTTTTGTGGGGCCTGACCTATTAAATACCCTCAAGACATCTCGGTTCAATTTTTGAAAGCATTTTACACGCATTTGCATAAATTCTTCTTTCAGAATGGTCTGGAACGAAGAAATGTCTTTTCTTAAACGAAAATTTAAATAAAATGTATATTTTTATAGAAAGGCCAACCCCTCTCTTGCATATATATTATTGCTTCTGGTTTGTGCATTGTAAGTACAAATAGTAATAACAAATATAGCTGCAAGCAGCAATTTCACAGCCAAGCACTCCACCGGCAAATTGAGGAGCTACGCATGGCATGGAGCATCATACCAAATGCATTAATAAGCGATAACTGCAATTTTAGGATTATTGTAATTGATCAATCAGCATCACACACCTGTAGGTCATAGATAGATGCTTAAACAAAAAGACTGATATAGTCCTGATGAAGATCAAACGATCGAAACGTTGCCATTAAAGTATTTTTCATTGTTTTGCAAGTTGATAGTGTGCGGGATTTTCTTGTTTTTCTCAGGATTATTGTAATTGAAATGGCTAAAAAACCATAAATACAATCTCTAAAAGCATGATTACTTGGCTTATCAAGTTTGACCAATAGGTGTCGCTGTTATCAAATTTTGTGTACTCTGTGTGACTTGTCAATGACACACACAGAGTTTGGTATCAATATGCCAAAGCATTGCAGAGATACAGCCTCAAGTGTCATTTTGGCACAATGCCTCAAATTCGTGGCTGTGGTATGCGAAAAACAGTTTTGTCTATCGACACAAAATCTATAAATTTTGTCAAAACTGTCTGAAGATCATCTGACTAAACTTTGGTGAAAATCAGACCAACTGTTGATGAGGAGTTAAAAAAAAAAGTCTATTTTCCATATAAATCAAAATAGCGGACAGGAAGTTCCAGCTTACTCTGGCATATTTGGTATTCTTGTTGTCGGCATAAGCCAGGGAATATTTTGAGACCAGTTTTATTGCAATAGGATAATGCAATAAAAGGTTATTAGCATTTTTATAAGTGTAAAAATTATTAGTTAATGATTGGTTTATTACTCTTGACCAATAGGTGGCGCTGTTACAAAACTGATGTGGCATGGTCTGTGTGAGGTGACAATGACAGATACAAAGTTTGGTGCAAATATGTCAAAGCTTTGCTGAGAAAGAGCCTCAAATGCATTTTGGTATCCTTCCAGCAAATTCGATGATGCGCTAAATGAGAACCGTGCCGTGTATCGACAAAAAATCCATAACTTTTTGCTAGTGGGGTCTGAAGATGATCCATGTCAAATTTGGTGAAAATCTGACTAACGGTCTAGGAGGAGTTTGAAAAAGTAAGTTTTCAACAAATCAAAATGGCGGACAGGAAGTATGGCCAATTTTGGCATAATTGGCATTGATGTTCTCTGTATGGCCCAAAGAATATAGGCAGACCATTTTGATTTCAATGGTCTAATTTATTCAAAGGTTTCAACTTTTTGAGTACCTTCAGGGCATAGAGCCGAAGATTTTTGTAATTATTTTCGTAATGAAACGATAATGCGTTCAAAGAATACAGCATTTTAAAACATAATTCAAAATTGCCGACACAGGAAAATTGGATATCATTCGACTCGACATGACTCTTTGAATCTAAAGAGACCAGATGTGTGATTTATGGCCAAACCATTCAAAAATATGCATTTTTCATATCTCCTGACCACTAAGTGGCGCTCCGTCAAAACATTGCAGGTAGTCTCAGGTCATGGTTATTAGGACACACACCAAGTTTTGTCTCAATACGCCAAACCGTTGCCGAGATATAGACTCACGTGCATTTTTGCGTGCTTTTCGTCAAATGTGTTCACGTGTCATTCGAGAACGGTTGGACGAATCAACTTGAATTCCACAAATTTTTGCTAGCATTGTCTGAAAATGATCTGAGCCAATTTATGTGAAATTCGGACAAACCGTCTAGGACAAGGGTGCCCAACACGGACTGCTCTCCAGTCGATCGCGCGAGAGTAAATTCTACTCTGGTTTACCCTTTTTCTGTCTTCACCGCTCCAGCGTCTCAGACATCAAAAATATAAAATGTTAACCTTTATAGACATAGTATTTCTTGAGTAAAGAAAAGGCTGTACTTATATAAAAAAAAAAAAACAGTTCTTTATTTAATCTTACATGATCACTGATTACGTTCAGCTGGCCGGAGGAGTAGGGGCGGAGCTACGAGGAGCTTTGAGCTGTGAGGTTAAGTCAAGATTTAACACAAGCTGTTTTAAGCTTTGCTTTTCATTGGTTGTTAAATATTTGTAAAATTCACTGACATACATAAAGTTTGACCATTTATGAAAATAATAACAGCGAAGAAATTATGGGCTGAATTCGATATTGCATACTAACTTACTCATACTATTTCAAATACATATATATCAGAAATAGCAAGAGTAGTGTATTAGCACGCTAATCTGAATTCAGCCAGGATTTTATCTAGGCATGTTACATTATAAATAGGGACTCGCTTGCATTCCGGCTTGTTGGCTCACTGAAAAGAGCCAGCTCTTTTGGGTCTCAAACTGCTCTTTTAAAAAATAAATGTTTTAAATATGACTTTGACTATAGGTGTGAAAAAATTCTAATTAAATTATTTAACAAAATTATACTCACAATGTCTAACATGAAAAATGGCTTGATTTGTTATTAAGAAAATAACCTTTCCATTCAAATTAAGTATGGGCGTTTTTTTCCGCAAATATCACATTCGAATATCTGAGCTCACAAAAAAACGAATATTCGTTTATTTAAATTAAGTTTAATGAGACAGACGTTATTTTTCAGCAACATTTATTGTTTCCGTCATTTTTGAACAAGCTTACACACAATAAGCTTGAACATTACACATCGTGTCTTGTAGCTGAAAACCTTTAACAATGCGTGCAAACAAACAAAAGTACAGATTAAAAGCAAAGAAAAAAAAAGTGAAAAAAAAAAAAAACGTAAACCAGCCTGCAGCAAGGCTACAGAATGCTTACACTTAACTTTGAAACTGTCTGCAAATCTTTTTTTCTTCTTTTTTTTCTATTGTTTTACATTATGTTCTTGTTAAGAAATACGGGCATGTAAACATGATCGGGGGAAAGTCGGCTCCTTAGTCTGTTAACAATAAGGCCTCAGAGAAAACGCGCTCTGACGGCACAGACGTTGTCGGGACTCACAAATAACTGTGTGCTATGTGAATAAGTTTTGTGAAGCGCTTCGTGTTTTCGTTTCACCACTGAATGGGATCCTCATCTGGTGGAATAAATGGCTCCTGCAAGAACTGTTCCCACTTGTCTCAGCTGGACTCTCTGTAATCATCGCTGAAGAACTGTCTCAGCCTTTTCCGACGATTGGGCATTGCATCCTCTTCATCGTTTGTGGCGGCGACTGCATCCGCTCCACTCGCATCAAGGAAAATAATGTTTGATGTTCAACAAAAAATTGTTTTCCTCTCTCATGTTTTCATCGAGAAACCTGATATGTTTGTGCTAGGGCAGACACGAGAAGAGGAGTTTTCACTGCATTCTCCAAGTTAGCGGTGTTTATTCGTTGCTTGAGAGATGCCACAACAATGTTCTTCAATTCTGTCACTTTCTGTGATTCTACACAAAATATCTGAAGTACTGTAGAAATTTTTTGCTTGCATACATCTTCACATATGCCGTGGAAAATCACAGAAAGTGACCGAATTAGGTTTTATTGTGGACTTTTTATTTTATTTTTTTATGGCAAGCAAAAATATAGCGAAATTCGAATATCATTTTTATTTATCGAATAATTTGAGCAGAATGAATGTTCGAATGTTGGACTATCCATGCACTACGTTAATTTAAATTACTTATTTTTAATGTATAGAATCAACATTCAAAACAATAATATAATAGAACCCATATTAAAGAAAAAAATAATAAATATTCAGAAAAATAAATAAATGAAAGGATTAAACTGGTCCCTCTTTTTATCTCTTCTTTATTGTCATGTTATAACCAGCACTCTAGCATTATAACTTTCATGAACACACACTATTATTTTAAATAAAATTATTAAAAATGTCATTATTACATAATTATTAAATTTCTATAGGCTATCAATTTTTTTAAAGTAGAGTCGGGTGTTTAGATATGTGAGCTCCCGACGTTCACCTCGCGCCACTACTCACTGTTACTATGGAGACGTTGAGAGAGCTGCGAGTCGCGACGTCAGCAAAATAAAACACAACTATGGCAGAAGCCAAAAAAAAGAAAACATATCATTTTCATTCTGACTGGGAAGAGAATTACTTTTTTGTTTATTCAAATTTGAAGTCCATCTGTCTTATTTGCAATTCAAGCGTGGCCTTACCGAAGAAGGGCAATTTGGAGCGGCATTTCAAGACCGTGCACAAAAGCTATGACGCAGATTTTCCGGCTAAATCAGCTCTACGCACCCGAAAAGTCCGGGAATTGAAGGGGCAGTTAACAGCACAGCAGTCCATTTTTACCAGGCCAAACACCAAGGGTAAGGCTGCAACTATAGCCTCTTATCGTGTCAGTCATGTTCTTGCAAAACACAAGAAGTCTTTCAAGGACGGCGAAGTTGTGAAAGAAGCATTTGTCGAGGCTGCAGACGCACTTTTTGGTGACTATAAGAATAAAAGTGACATCATAGCTGCCATTAAGGACGTGCAATTATCCCGTGGCACTGTTACACGGCGATGTGAGGGAATGGCAGAGGATGTCGAGGAGCAATTAAGGAAGGATGTTGAACAGTGCGAATGTTTTTCTCTCCAATTCGACGAGTCAACTAATGTTGTTGATGTGGCACAACTATGTGTTTTCATTAGAATGGTTTTTGGAGACATGGGTGCAAAAGAAGAGCTGCTCACCATTTTACCATTGAAAGGACACACAAGAGGCGAAGATATTTTCCAAGCTTTCATGGAATTTGTCAACAAGACCCAGTTGCCCCTCTTCAAACTCATCTCTATCTCAACGGACGGTGCTCCAGCAATGGTGGGGCGTACCAGCAGATTCATTGCATTGTGCAAACAGAGGGAATATTTCCCGGACTTCCACTGTATAATCCACCAGCAGGCATTATGTGGTAAGATTTTAAACATGAAAGAAGTGATGGATGTTGCAATGAAGATTATGTGCTCCGTTCGCGCCAGGAGTCTAGAGAGAAGGTTATTCCGTGCTCATTTGGAGGATACCGGTGCAGAGCACACAGACCTGTTGCTGCACACAGATGTTAGATGGCTGAGTAGACGTACATTTTTTCTCAGAGCTGTTGCCAGAAATCAAAGATTTTCTGAAGCTATCGAAACATGCAGAATATGCCCAGCTAGAGGACTACCAGTGGCTATTGGATTTAGCGTTCATGACAGATCTCACTGACCTGCTGAATGATTTTAATTTAGAGCTGCAGGGTAAAGACAAACATGTAATCAACATGATCAGTGCAGTAAACACATTTAAAAGCAAGCTACAACTGCTTTCAAATAGGCTGCAATGTTAAGACCTACGGAACTTTCCTCACATGCAGGCAGAACTTCAGCGTCAGGGCAAAGACTTTGTGCAGCTTGAAAGTGCACGTTTTGAAGAGCAAGTTCAGAGCATCTTGTTAGAATTTGAGAGGCGCTTTACAGATTTTGGATCCATTGAGCCTGTTGCCAGCTATCTGTGTTTTCCATTTGGTCCAAGTATTGATGTGGATTGTATTGCCTCCAAAATTGTATCACTGTTTCACTTAGATAACACTGCTGTTGAGAATGAGATTCTCACACTGCAAAATGACATTGAGATCAAATCCAGGGCAACATCTGACATGAATGGAGAGTTCTGGAACTTACTGACTGAACAAAAGTATCACAACCTCAGAAAATGTGCTTTCAACTTGACAGCACTTTTCGGGTCAACCTACTTGTGTGAGTGCGCTTTCTCTCACATGAAAATCATCAAGTCAAAGTACAGATCTACAATGACTGATGACCACCTTCTGGCCTGCTTAAGGCTTGCAACCAGCTCTTACTGCCCTGACTACGAGAAACTAGCTGCCTCCTCCCAGTGCCAGAGGTCCCTCTAAGGTAGAGAAATAACTTTATTATATGTTTTTGTTTTTATGCATGTCTGAACGTTTCTGGTTATCGTTGCCTGCCCGTGTCTCTGACCATTGCTATCTCTAACTTTCACTGTCTGCAGACTACCAATTTACCCTAGCCTGTTTCTGGATTCTGATTGTTCTGCTGCCTGCTTACTGACCCAAGCCTGGTTCTCGACTCGCCTCTGTTTGATCCCTGAAACTGTCTATCTATGCAGATATTTACCTTTGCCTAGAGTTTCTGTTTAATACATTGTTGCAAATGGATCTGTCTCTGCCTTCTGATTCACAACAGATTTATTATATATGGATTAGAGATACTTTTCTGTTTGTTTTGAGTATATTAAAATCTGCAGATGCACTGTGAGTAGCGACTGGCTTTCTGTTTGGAGTGGTAGATCTCGGCACACTGATAAATCTAAAAGTAGATCTTTGTTCAAAAAAGGTTGGGCTCCCCTGGTCTAGGAAAAGTTTGAAAAAGTCAATTTTTCATAAAATTGAAAATAGCAAAAAAAAAAACCTAAGCCCATTCCGAGTTCATTCGACTTGGCATGAGCCAATGAATTTTTTTAAAAAAATTGAAAATAGCGAAAAAACTAAACCTTGTGATTTTTGAATTGTGGGGTTGAGCCAAGGATTCAGAGGAAAAAATTAATTTTATTTTCTGGCTTACGGTTCAAAAGTTATTAGCATAGAAACATTGAAAATTTGGACAAGTGGTGGCACTAGAGTTGGAGTTAGAGACTTCAAATTTGTTATGGTTAATGTTGGGACTTCCCTCTATCAGTGTGCCAAATCTCACAACATTCCTGCAATCGGTTCTATGGGATGCCATAGACTTGCGGAGGAAGAAACGGAAAAAGACATTTAAATTTATTCATTTAGCTGATGGTTTTATCCAAAGCGACTTACAATTGCAATATACAGTATTGTTCAAAATAATAGCAGTACAATGTGACTAACCAGAATAATCAAGGTTTTTCGTATATTTTTTTATTGCTACGTGGCAAACAAGTTACCAGTAGGTTCAGTAGATTCTCAGAAAACAAATGAGACCCAGCATTCATGATATGCACGCTCTTAAGGCTGTGCAATTGGGCAATTAGTTGAATTAGTTGAAAGGGGTGTGTTCAAAAAAATAGCAGTGTGGCATTCAATCACTGAGGTCATCAATTTTGTGAAGAAACAGGTGTGAATCAGGTAGCCCCTATTTAAGGATGAAGCCAACACTTGTTGAACATGCATTTGAAAGCTGAGGAAAATGGGTCGTTCAAGACATTGTTCAGAAGAACAGCGTACTTTGATTAAAAAGTTGATTAGAGAGGGGAAAACCTATAAAGAGGTGAAAAAAATGATAGGCTGTTCAGCTAAAATGATCTCCAATGCCTTAAAATGGAGAGCAAAACCAGAGAGACGTGGAAGAAAACGGAAGACAACCATCAAAATGGATAGAAAAATAACCAGAATGGCAAAGGCTCAGCCAATGATCACCTCCAGGATGATCAAAGACAGTCTGGAGTTACCTGTAAGTACTGTGACAGTTAGAAGACGTCTGTGTGAAGCTAATCTATTTTCAAGAATCCCCCGCAAAGTCCCTCTGTTAAAAAAAAGGCATGTGCAGAAGAGGTTACAATTTGCCAAAGAACACATCAACTGGCCTAAAGAGAAATGGAGGAACATTTTGTGGACTGATGAGAGTAAAATTGTTCTTTTTGGGTCCAAGGGCCACAGGCAGTTTGTGAGACGACCCCCAAACTCTGAATTCAAGCCACAGTACACAGTGAAGACAGTGAAGCATGGAGGTGCAAGCATCATGATATGGGCATGTTTCTCCTACTATGGTGTTGGGCCTATTTATCGCATACCAGGGATCATGGATCAGTTTGCATATGTTAAAATACTTGAAGAGGTCATGTTGCCCTATGCTGAAGAGGACATGCCCTTGAAATGGTTGTTTCAACAAGACAATGACCCAAAACACACTAGTAAACGGGCAAAGTCTTGGTTCCAAACCAACAAAATTAATGTTATGGAGTGGCCAGCCCAATCTCCAGACCTTAATCCAATTGAGAACTTGTGGGGTGATATCAAAAATGCTGTTTCTGAAGCAAAACCAAGAAATGTGAATGAATTGTGGAATGTTGTTAAAGAATCATGGAGTGGAATAACAGCTGAGAGGTGCCACAAGTTGGTTGACTCCATGCCACACAGATGTCAAGCAGTTTTAAAAAACTGTGGTCATACAACTAAATATTAGTTTAGTGATTCACGGGATTGCTAAATCCCAGAAAAAAAAAATGTTTGTACAAAATAGTTTTGAGTTTGTACAGTCAAAGGTAGACACTGCTATTTTTTTGAACACACCCCTTTCAACTAATTGCCCAATTGCACAGCCTTAAGAGCGTGCATATCATGAATGCTGGGTCTTGTTTGTTTTCTGACAATCTACTGAACCTACTGGTAACTTGTTTGCCACGTAGCAATAAAAAATATACTAAAAAACCTTGATTATTCTGGTTAGTCACATTGTACTGCTATTATTTTGAACAATACTGTATGTCAGAGGTCGCACCCCTCTGAGTAGCTAGGGGTTAAGTGTCTCGCTCAGGGACACATTGGTGTGTGGTCAGTGAATGGCTGCTGTTTCCAATGAATATGTGCACGAGGCACCAGCACGATCAAAAAGCTGAACTGCTAAATTTTTGGTCACACAGTAAAGACATAATTAAAGGTCCCATTGTACGTGCTTTTTTTAAGCTTTGATTGTGTTTACAGTGTGCAATATAACATGCGTTTATGTTTCACGTGTAAAAAACTGTATTTTTCACACAATTCACCTATCTGTATACCTCTGTTTTCACTGTCATAAAAACGGGCTGATGTCTTCCTTGTTCTATAAAGTCCCTCCTTCAGAAATACGTAACGAGTTCTGATTGGGCCAGCGTTTCCTGTGTTGTGATTCGACACCAGCTGAGCGCAGGCTGACCTCCTGCAAACGCTATTGGACTAGTTTTGGAGTAGTTATGTATTTATAGTCACAGGAGCGTTTTTACTAACGAGATGCACATGAAAATCACATTCGTTTTTTTGCACAGCCCTAACGTCTAGTTAACAAAGCTAAACAGCGTTGCCCTTTGTGTAATAAGTTACAGAAACTGTTAAACGCACCAACTTGAATAATAAAATACACTTACCGGTTGTGGTCCATAAACAACACCTTCTCCAGACAAAGAGGGAACTGCTCCATCTTTCAAGAATAATCTTTGTGTGAATCCGGCATTAAACTGATTGAGATTGAGAAAGTTGTCCTCAGCAAGCTGTCCTCAGCTAAATTTGCTGCACATAGTTTTACATGTGGATTATAATTTTCGGGAACCGAGTCAAACATAAATTGTAACCATTAATCTCCAATTACAGCATCCCTGGTAAGCCCAAACAAAGATGATTGGACTCAGGGCCGGCCCGCGGCCACGCCTCTTCCAATGTAGACAGCACTGCTTTTGTTAACACACAGCTCGTAGAAACGGGCCTGGCAGCTCGCGCCAGTTCTACACAGGGTGAAAGTTTCCTGATTGTGACGGAAGGCCGAATTTACATGACACATTATAAATGAGCATAGTCTGCGATAGATACAGTGCCAAAAAGAAGAGAAGAGGATAAAGACAGAGGTAAAGAACAATTTATTGCATAGGAGTAAGATACTATAATTTCATGGCAGTTATTTTTACCTTAAACTTATTGTTAGCAGTTGTTGAGTTCTGAGTCCCCAGACTGTGATTTTGTACAATCATGTCAGTTTTAAGACGCATTTTTTATTATCACTTTTTTATTAATGTTTTACTCTACAGTTGTGCAGTTTTGGGGGGATACAGTACAGGCCAAAAGTTTGGAAACATTACTATTTTTAATGTTTTTGAAAGAAGTTTCTTCTGCTCATCAAGCCTGCATTTATTTGATCAAAAATACAGAAAAAATGTAATATTGTGATATTATTACAATTTAAAATAATTTGTTTTCAATTTATTATACTTTAAATTATCATTTATTTCTGTGATGCAAAGCTGAATTTTCAGCATCATTACTCCATTCTTCAGTGTCATATGTGACATCCAGTCTATCACATGATCCTCTAGAAATCATTCTAATATGATGATTTATTATGAGTGTTGGAAACAGTTCTGCTGTAATGTGTGTGTGTGTGTGTATTTATATATATATATATATATATATATATATTATATATATATATATATATATGCTAAATCATGAACACAATGACAGGGTGAAATGGGCTTTGATGCATGGGGCTAACTAAAGTTTAAAACATGGGATCACGAAGAAGGGGACCTTTAAAAAATGCAAAGTGTTATCAGTTTGAAAAATCAAGATTATAACAGCGTTAATACGAATTATTTCTAAATGCTGGACCATTCTGATTTCGCTCTGCATATGGAACCTGAAGATTTTTTTATTTATTTTTTTAAACCAAGAATGAACCAACATGAAAACATTTAGCTTTTAATCCTTATATACACACACACACACACACTGTAGACTGTAGCCTAAGACTATTCCATGTCTGGCAGTAGTTTCGCGAATGATGACCCATTTTGGTTGTCTACCTACTGTACATTACTTTTTTCTCCATTAAAATTATGAAATCCCAGCACACGCTCCTAATAAATATTTGTTATTACAGCATCAACATTCACAGAACAGTTATTCTTAACTAAAGCAAGTGGCTGCTGTGTGCATGGTTTATATGGTTTGGTGGAATGCCAGCAGAGCACTGCATTTATAATCTCTAAAATACATCTCAATTCATCCGAATCTCACAAATCTGTTAACACACAATAAAAATATGCATAATGAACCTACATTTTCCTCTTACTTCAAGCGAATGCTTAGTTTGTGGCTCATTATTAGCCTATTATTATTAATAACGAAACAGGCTAAAACAGTGGGATGACAAATTCTCTTATATTACACTCTGAACTTTTAACAAAATTAATAAGGAGAATATGTTTTATCCGCATTGTAACATAAAAATGTTTTTAAACGACTTTTAATTTCCCCTTTCTTTAAAACTATAGTAGTTTGTGGTTCATTGTTAGCCCATTAATTAAAACAAGCAATAAAATAGTACAATGGTACAAATTCTCATGGACATTTAAAGGCTTTTTACTTTTCTTGACCAAAGTTAATAAAATTGATATTGTAACCAAAATAAATAAGATATTTTCCCTCTTTTAAAACAAATGCTTAGTTTGTGGTTCAATGTTTTATTTATTTGAATTGAAAACAGCAACAATAATGACAAACTTGCTTTTTTAAAGGAATATTAAAATGAAGAAATGTAACCTTTTTTAACAAATTTTATGTTTAGATATTTCTAATTTGTGGAGTCCCATGAATCATTTTATTTTCCTGTATCCTGCACACACACACACACACACACACACACACACAGAAGTCTTGTCCAGCGCCGCTCTCTGTTGCATCGGGTCTAGTGGGAGCAAGTCTGTAATCCACAATCACATGGCAGTTGCTTCAATGCATTTAAGGGTGTGGTCCTAGTCAAGAGAATCTCCTGAACTCCAAACTGAATGTCAGAATGGGAAAGAAGGATGATTTAAGCAATTTTGAGCGTGGCATGGTTGTTGGTGCCAGACGGGCCGGTCTGAGTATTTCACAATCTGCTCAGTTACTGAGATTTTAACGCACAACCATTTCTAGGGTTTACAAAGAATGGTGTGAAAAGGGAAAAACATCCAGTATGCGCAGTCCTGTGGGCGAAAATGCCTGGTTGATGCTAGAGGTCAGAGGAGAATGGGCCGACTGATTCAAGCTGATAGAAGAGCAACTTTGACCTAAATAACCACTCGTTACAAACAAGGTATGCAGCAAAACATTTGTGCAGCCACAACACGCAGAATCTTGAGGCGGATGAGCTACAACAGCAGAAGACCCCTCCGGGTACCACTCATCTCCACTACAAATGGGAAAAAGAGGCTACAATTTGCACAAGCTCACCAAAATTGGACAGTTGAAGACTGGAAAAATGTTGCCTGGTCTGATGAGTGTCGATTTCTGTTGAGACATTATGATGGTAGAGTCAGAATTTGGCGTAAACAGAATGAGAACATGGATCCATCATGCCCTGTTTCCACTGTGCAGGCTGGTGGGGGTGGTGGTGTAATGGTGTGGGGGATGTTTTCTACTTCCAGCAGGATAATGCACCATGTCACAAAGTTCGAATCATTTCAAATTGGTTTCTTAAACATGACAATGAGTTCGCTGTACTAAAATGGCCCCCACAGTCACCAGATCTCAACCCAACAGAGCATCTTTGGGATGTGGTGGAACGGGAGCTGCGTGCCCTGGATGTGCATCGCACAAATCTCCATCAACTATCCCATCAATATGGGCCAGCATTTCTAAAGAATGCTTTCAGCACCTTGTTGAATCAATGCCATGTAGAATTAAGGCAGTTCTGAAGGTGAAAGGGGGTCAAACACTGTATTACTATGGTGTTCCTAATAATCAGAAAAATCATTGCGATGTGAATTGTTTTCCAATATCGTGCTGCTCTACTAGTAAGTTAAGTCAAGCTTACAGGCTCAGTAGCTTCTGCAGCATGAGCACAAATATGTAGTCCTCCATTGTTGTTGGTGTTAAATGACGTAGCGGTGTATGAATATGGTCAAGACGTGGGGTGATGACATCATTGTTTTACAAAACATATGGATTGGCAGTACAAAAAAACCCAAAGGTGTCATTTTCAGTTTTATCCACTCTGGGAACGTGTTTTTTTGAATTTTTTTTTATAGGGTTTTCATTCCCCCGAATGCTGGATCAGTCTGGACGAAACGCATATACCATACAAAATATTTACATATACAGCTAAATGCGTCCCCACGTGTACAGGGCCTTACTGTGGTTGGTTTTTGTATGACTGTGTATAACAGATGACTTAATGGAACGCTTCCCACGTACATTGCGGTGATGTGCTTTCTCTCCAGTGTGAATCCTCTCATGTGTTTTCAGACTCGATGAATCACTGAATTTCCTGTCACAGATTAAACACTTGTAAGGTTTCTTTCCTGTGTGAATCCTCTCATGTCTTTTCAGACTTGATGAATCACCGAATCTCTGGTCACAGTGTGAACACTTGTAAGGTTTCTCTCCAGTGTGGATCCTCTCATGTTTTTTCAGACTTGATGAATCACCGAATCTCTGGTCACAGTGTGAACACTTGTAAGGTTTCTCTCCAGTGTGGATCCTCTCATGTTTTTTCAGACTTGATGAATCACTGAATCTCTTGTCACAGTGTGAACACTTGTAAGGTTTCTCTCCAGTGTGGATCCTCTCATGTTTTTTCAGATTTGATGACACACTGAATCTCTTGTCACAGTGTGAACACTTATAAGGTTTCTCTCCTGTGTGAGTGCTCTCATGTTTTTTCAGACTTGATGACACACCGAATCTCTTGTCACAGTGTGAACACTTGTAAGGTTTCTCTCCATTGTGAATCCTCTCATGTGTTTTCAGATTTGATGATTGATTGAATCTCTTGTCACAGTGTGAACACTTGTAAGGTTTCTCTCCAGTGTGGATCCTCTCATGTTTTTTCAGACTTGATGATTGGCTGAATCTCTTGTCACAGTGTGAACACTTGTAAGGTTTCTCTCCAGTGTGAATCCTCTCATGTGTTTTCAGCTCTGTTGACACACAGAATCTCTTTTCACAGTGTGAACACTTATAAGGTTTCTCTCCAGTGTGGATCCTCTCATGTTTTTTCAGACTTGATGATTGGCTGAATCTCTTGTCACAGTGTGAACACTTATAAGGTTTCTCTCCAGTGTGAAATCTCTCATGTGTTTTCAGAGATGATAAATCACTGAATCTCTTGTCACAGTTTGAACACTTGTAAGGTTTCTCTCCAGTGTGGATGTTCATGTGATCCTTAAGGTTTGATGATTGTGTGAAAATCTTTCCCGCACTGATTGCAAGTGAATGCGTTTCTCTCCAGTATGAACTCTCATGTGATGCTTAAGATTTCATTTACATGCGAAACTCTTTCCACACTGAGTGCAGGTGAAAGATACCTTAACTCTTTTTTTCTTTAAATCTTTCTGTTTGGTTTGAGAGCAAGTCAAAGTTTTCCCACCAGTTTTGACATTATTTTTCTCCTTAACTTCACTCGATTCTTCATTTTCCTCTTTTTCTTCAATGAACTCTAAAATAAAAAAGTAAAAATTATATATTTTTGGTATATTATTAAAAGCTGAACAGTCTTGTCTAGGGCTGTGATGATGGTAAAGTGGTAAAAAATCTGCCACCATCACAGCCCTAGTAAAATTTATTTATTTCCTGTTTTATTACAGACCGAAAAGAACAATGATGCTTTAAAATGTTTTACCCGGGTTCTATATATATATATATATATTTAGTGGTGGGCCGTTATCGCCGTTAACGTGCTGCGTTAACGCAAGACTTTCTTATCGGGCGCAATAAAAAAATATCGCCGTTAATCTATTCTTGGGAGCTGGGTCTATACGAAGCTATGATGACATTCACCTTGATATTTTATATAACTTACTCGCTGAGGACAGCCTAAAAAGATGCTCAGGACAGTTGACGGGCCACTGCTGCACATCGCCACGAAAGCTCATCTTTCTCACGTGTTGTTAAGCCATTCCGCTTGTCGATTTAAACATTAAAGCATCCAAACACAAGACATGGAAAAGCTGAACAGAGTAGCGCGTGCCGTTAGGTGCGCACGAGAGAGAGAGAAGAGAGAGAGAGAGAGAGAGAGAGAGAGAGAGAGAGAGAGAGAGAGACGCGTATCACGGACAGCGACACTGACCGAGCTCTCTTCTGCGAAGTTCACCTCGAAGTTCCCTCCTGCACCTGAACGAACAAATGCAAATCGCAGTTTGAACAAAAAAAAAAAGATGTTAAAGAGCCCAATTCAGCACCGCGGTGTTCTGGTGTTCAGGGCTCACGCAGAGAAAGGCGTCTAAAAACACTTGAACATCGAATTAGCTTCGTTTTTGCTCTTGTGCCGACAAATACATACAAAATATGTCAAAATATCCACCTTTGAAATTATGCTAGAAAAAACTGTCAGTTATTTATTAAGTGGAAGTAAAAAGTTGAGGAAAAAATGTGATGTGTATTATATTGGATGCGTTCATCGTCTCTTAAGTGCGCCTAATTTAGCTGCTGGCTGCTGTAATGTTAATCCAAGAAAATTAAAATGTAAATCACTCACTGCTCTTCACTGAATTACTAT
>NW_020524605.1:0-26904 GCF_003368295.1 Carassius auratus
CCCAGCAAGTAACTTTGTTTCAAGAATCACAATCTTTGTAGAAGTTTGCAGCAGTTCATGCAACAAGTAGATCCAACAGGAGGCATTTTCTCTCTCTTCCATTTGAATGTAGGCAGTTGTTTTCCCATCTCCAGAATGTAAGCTGCTGGCAGTGGGAGGCAAAGTCTTCTTTGTAGTATTATTCCAGTCAAAAAAGTTTTTAGTTTTAGCGTTTGTGCCAAAAATATTTTGTTTGAGCACTGTGCTGATCTGCTGAAGTAAAAAATCGTAGAAAAATCTGAGAAAAGTACAGAAATAATAAGCGAAGCGCAGAACAGTAGGCTAGAACGTCCCGAACGGTAGCAAAGCCAGAACCGCAACAAACTCAACTTTAACATGCATCTGTTCGATTGTGATGCCTTGCTCACTGACATGCTTGCGCACAAATCATGGCCACGCACTAGCTCATAAGGATCTACAATCATAATTGTAATAAGTTAATAAGAATGCTTAAATTAGTTCTAGGCTTGTAGACAGTTATATATGAAGAGTTCAGATGGAAAGTGCGATCCAACATTTTCTTCTAAAATAATTATTTTCTCATCTTCCTATGTTTATGTTCAGTATTTCACTTTATTGGGAAAGAAAAGAAACTGTTTATTGCTATTAAAGTGAAATTAAACGGTACTAGGTTTTGCAGCTGAATTTTACATCTAAAATCAATTTTTGCACTATTTGAAAATAATATTTTCTTTTAAAATGTGCACTCTCACTCTTATTCGTATGTTTAATAGTCGAAAACGCAAATGTCTATTGTCACATTTATTTATGTTTTACATGAATCATTAACCTATCGCATTTTTTCAATTCAAAAGGGCGAAATTTCATAAAAGGTTGAGTAGTTTGCATCTCTAGATAGTCTATTATGTTTGGTCGCTGAACATTTCAATCATAAAACAGTTCTCTAATACCGTAGGCTACTGCTTACATTTTTCCACAAACTCTAGTTATGTTGTGACAGTAAGACCCACATTCTTGATATGATTGGCCATCTCGACCACTGAGGCAGACCAGCCTAGAGCCTTGCACGGACCTCAAATTTAAACCCCTATCCCTAGACCTAGATTTTTTTTTAATGGCCAAGCGGCCAGTGCCAGACAGTGAATCTATGGATCAGTTTAGCCTTCTTAAATCATCACGACTTGCCTAAAATAAAATCTATAGATATATAAAACAGTTCAAGTATGTTTAAAAATTAAACCTAGATAAATGTGCGCTATATCCAGTAGTTTGTGCGGGAGAGTGCAAGCAAAAGCGTGCTGGCCAAAGCAATCACTTGCATTTTTTTCAGTGGATATGCAGTAATTTTTGCTCATAAAGGTAAGAGTAATACATCATTCGTAACTGTAAATTGTCTACTTTTATTTGTGTGCAATCACATTATCAACAAATCGTTGTGCTTTTATAAAAAAAAAAAGAAAATAGTCATGATGCGCTTTCTACCGTCTCTTCTTGAACAGGAGCACTTAACAAAAATGAACCAAAGCTCAGTGAATACATGACTCACGGACGTGACAAATATATCAATAGAAAACTTTAAATGACTACTTAACAAAATACAACACATCAGAAACAAAAACTCATTCATTATAAAGATAATCCATAAAGATGAACTTTTCTCTTAAGGCTTGTAAAATGAAGAGTTGGAGAGTCAGGATTAGCAAACATCATCCTTGCTACACCAACTCAGAAAACTATTTATTAGTGAATAATTCAATCTCATTCCTATTTACCCCATGACTCATTTATGGTAATAATTTTTTGAAGATGCTTTATGTCAAGCTTAAGCCTATTGTGTGCATTTAAAAAGCAGAACACTGTGATGCTGCGGGACACTTAACACTGTTAAGCCGCTATTGACAGTCATGTTAGCACGGTCTCGTGTTGTTTCCCTCAGTGCGGCAATTTTTTCATCACTAATTGATGGATGTCTTAAATATAAAAATAAGGAGAAGCCTTAAACAGGCCTAAGGACAGCCCGCATCTGAACTATGATGTGGAAATTGGCCCGAAACCCGGCCTGGAGTGTAAAAAAAGTCAGGGTGAAATGCAGGGCTCTAGACCATTTAAAAGTTAAACTTTATAACTTTTTGTCGTCCTATCAACAAACAACTTTACTCATTCTTATACTTAGAGTCTTGTACTGTCTATCCGCTATGAATATTTTAGTCTACCAAAGGGCAAGATGGGTGGAAAAAATAGTAATAAAAATTAGATATAAATGACATAAAATGCAGGCCAGGAGCGAGGCCCTCTAGAGGTGTGAGGCCTAGTGAAGTTGCACACTTTGCACAGCCCTTGCGACGGTACTGTGCACCAGACAGGGTGGGCGGAGGTGGCAGGATAAAAGAAAGATGTTAATAAAATGTATGTTAATGTTTTCAAAACTATTCAGTTCCAATAATGTTGATGTTAAAATGTAATTATTTTGTAAATGTTCTGTTCCATGTTAAATGTAAATGATACAACATGTGAATAAATAAATCATATTTGTTATAATCCAGTTCATCTCTTAGTCATTTTTCTGATAAAACCACAAAACATTTGTGTATTCCATTTTCAGACTGTCTGGCGTTAGATTCTGACGTCAAAAAGATTTTCATTTTCATCCAAAATGCAACGTCTGACCAACGTAGCAGACTGACGTCAGTCTGACGTTGGGTTCAGACGTCAACCAGATTTTCATTTTGATCCAAAATGCAATATCTGACTAACGTTGGTGATTGACTTCTGTCTGACGTTGGGTTCTGACGTCAACCAGATTTTCATCCGAAATGCAACGTCTGACCAACGTAGCAGACTGACGTCAGTCTGACGTTGGGTTCGGACGTCAACCAGATTTTCATCCAAAATGCAACGTCTGACCAACGTTAGAGATCGACGTCAGCCTGACGTTGGGTTCTGACCTAAACCAGATTTTCATTTTCATCCAAAATTCAACGTCTGACCAACGTTAGAGATCGACGTCAGCCTGAGATTGGGTTCTGACGTCAACCAGATTTTCATTTTCATCCAAAATGCAACGTCTAACCAACGTTAGAAATCGGCGTCAGCCTGACGTTGGGTTCTGACGTCAACCAGATTTTCATTTTCATTCAAAATGCAACGTCTGACCAACGTTGGAGATCGACGTCAGTCTGACGTTGGGTTCTGACGTCAACCATATTTTCATTTTCATCCAAAATGCAACGTCTGACCAACGTTAGAAATCGACGTCAGCCTGACGTTGGGTTCTGACGTCAACCATATTTTAATTTTCATCCAAAATGCAACGTCTAACCAACGTTAGAAATCGGCGTCACCCTGACGTTGGGTTCTGACGTCAACCATATTTTCATTTTCATTCAAAATGCAACGTCTGACCAACGTTGGAGATCGACGTCAGTCTGACGTTGGGTTCTGACGTCAACCATATTTTCATTCTCATCCAAAATGCAACGTCTGACCAACGTTAGAAATCGACGTCAGCCTGACGTTGGGTTCTGACGTCAACCAGATTTTCATTTTCATCCAAAATGCAACGTCTGACCAACGTTGGAGATCGACGTCAACCTGACGTTGGGTTCTGACGTCAACCAGATTTTCATTTTCATCCAAAATTCAACGTCTGACCAACGTTAGAAATCGACGTCAGCCTGACGTTGGGTTCTGACGTCAACCAGATTTTCATTTTCATCCAAAATGCAACGTCTAACCAACGTTAGAAATCGACGTCAGCCTGACGTTGGGTTCTGACGTCAACCAGATTTTCATTTTCATCCAAAATGCAACGTCTAACCAACGTTAGAAATCAACGTCAGCCTGACGTTGGGTTCTGACGTCAACCAGATATTCATTTTCATTCAAAATGCAACGTCTGACCAACGTTGGAGATCGACGTCATCCTGACGTTGGGTTCTGACGTCAACCAGATTTTCATTTTCATCCAAAATTCAACGTCTGACCAACGTTAGAAATCGACGTCAGTCTGACGTTGGGTTCTGACGTCAACCAGATTTTCATTTTCATCCAAAATTCAACGTCTGACCAACGTTAGAAATCGACGTCAGTCTGACGTTGGTTTCTGACGTCAACCAGATTTTCATTTTCATCCAAAATTCAACGTCTGACCAACGTTAGAAATCGACGTCAGTCTGACGTTGGGTTCTGACGTCAACCAGATTTTCATTTTCATCCAAAATTCAACGTCTGACCAACGTTAGAAATCGACGTCAGTCTGACGTTGGTTTCTGACGTCAACCAGATTTTCATTTTCATCCAAAATTCAACGTCTGACCAACGTTAGAAATCGACGTCAGTCTGACGTTGGGTTCTGACGTCAACCAGATTTTCATTTTCATCCAAAATTCAACGTCTGACCAACGTTAGAAATCGACGTCAGTCTGACGTTGGGTTCTGACGTCAACCAGATTTTCATTTTCATCCAAAATTCAACGTCTGACCAACGTTAGAAATCGACGTCAGTCTGACGTTGGTTTCTGACGTCAACCAGATTTTCATTTTCATCCAAAATTCAACGTCTGACCAACGTTAGAAATCGACGTCAGTCTGACGTTGGGTTCTGACGTCAACCAGATTTTCATTTTCATCCAAAATTCAACGTCTGACCAACGTTAGAAATCGACGTCAGTCTGACGTTGGGTTCTGACGTCAACCAGATTTTCATTTTCATCCAAAATTCAACGTCTGACCAACGTTGGAGATCGACGTCAGCCTGACGTTGGGTTCTGACGTCAACCAGATTTTCATATTCATCCAAAATTCAACGTCTGACCAACGTTGGAGATCGACGTCAATATGACGTTGGGTTCTGTCGTCAACCCGATTTTCATTTTCAACCAAATTAACAACGTCTGACCAACGTTGGGATCCAATGTCAGCATGACGTTATATTGACGTCCGGTGCCTGCTGGGATGGCTTTGGAATAAAAATCAATTTGTGAATGAGGATTGCCACTTCGTTCACTTGCAGACTTTGTTTTAATCGTTGTTTGTGACTGCAGAAAAAAAAAAATAATAAATAATTTACGCACAAGATGTTAACATAATTTCAATCAATACAAATTTTCAGAGGTGGTGCTGAAAATCGGTCTCTAGATATTGGTCTCTAATTTCACACTATTTTACTTGATAATCATATATGCAGATTAAACTCTGTATATTTTAACAAAACATTTGCCACAGAAGTAGCCCAGCTAGTATACATAGTTTATTATAATTTTTTTTTTTTTTTTTTTTTTTTTACCCCAAATCACTGTTTATTTTTCTATTTTATCCCAAACAAGTGTGAATCCTGGTCCAAGGCAGATAAAAAAATAAAAAAATAAAAAAAATAAAAGTAATGGTTAGGTATTTGCTATATTCAGGAAAAAAAGGACTATGCTCAACTAAGAATAAAGAAAAATATTACAAATCACCAAACTTAATGCAACAGCACAAATACATGTTCATGATACACTCTGGGAAGGAGACACAGGAAAACACTTTGATAGAGGGTTTAAGCCAGCAAACAAAAGTTTTACAAACAGGAACTCTGGGACGACATTTACAATACCAGATACTGAACTGAGAACAGGGAACACTATTTATGCACATGAGAAGACGAGGGGATGATGAGACACACCTGGGATCAACAGAAATAAACGGGACACCTGCAGTAAAATTAAGACAGTAGGAGAGGAACAGGAAGGACCAAATATGGGCATGGAAACACACAGAGAGCATAATACACAAAAACTGGGAGCAGAGTCTGACATAAATACAATAGAGCAAAGATACGAATACAAATAAAGAGTTTATTTATAATACATTAAACAAATGTAAAATTACAGTGCATATTTTGCTGTATAAATGAAAGACCAATCCCTATTGAAAGCTATCACACCAAGAGATAATTCTAATACCAAGAGTACCGCAATACTTATTGTGAGTGATGTATCACTGTTTTTACGTTTGGTGTGAATATAGTTACATCATGACAACATACGCTAAAACAAATAACCCTAACTCAAACCTAACCCTAAACTTAAGCTCAGTACAGCATTAGTAGCAGATCCTTAAAGACAGCAATACTGTCTGTAGCAACTGGATCTATTTGTTTATACAGTATGACTGTTGTCTATATTGCCCCACAGCAGATTGTAAAAATGTACAGTAATTGGTCATATCGATCACAGTGCCATTCACACAAAAAAAAAAAAAAAAAAAAAAAAGGAAAACAAATGATACAAATAAATAAAAATCATGCATTGTGAATTATCATCACTAAATTATAGATCTTTTTAAGAACTTTTTTGTTCAAAATTATTTTTTTTATAATAATTGATGTATGCTATATTATCAGTCCATCTTATGAAATGTGTTTTTTTTTGCAAAATCATTCAACGGTTCATCATCTGATGGTTAAAGTTCTATAAATGCAATAAGAACAAAGCAAAATATGTTACATGTTCTGCGAAACAATTACATGTTTATTCTATTAATGTGTAACCTAACAATGTATTCTAATATATAAACACTATTAAAAACGAATTGTATTGATTTTTTTTTTTCATTTATTCATCATCAATGTTTTTAATTTGTCATAAATAATGGAACATTTTTGGTTAACCAATGATAACAGTATGTCCTGACCATGACCCAGACCTGGTGTACTAAGCCATCTTAGCTGTGTTTACCGATGCAGGCATTTCTGTTAATTGCAAAGGCATGTTATATATGCAAGGTTTTGTGTCTGGCTACATGTTTGATCTTTTGTGAATAGAATACTGCATGAGGGCCCTGTGGGATATACTCCATGGACAACAAAGGGATTACAGTGTAAGAAACGGGTGTTGCAACTTGACAAGGGCTGCAATGACCTCCAACACACTGTAACTTTTTGCTTTGATTATTTTTATAGGGAATCAAAGGAGGATCAAAGGCAATTCTACAATGTCAGGGTTGCTGATGTTGCCATCTACATCCCTTTCAATTCAGCACTGCCCTCCCTTCTTAGCTTATTAATAAGGAGTCACTGCCATTGTACCGATCGTTTGGCTGCAATGATAATGAATCACTTCCTCTGGCTGCTTTCCCTGGTCTTTCCGCACCTGAGCTCTCCAGTCATATTGCTCGAGAGAAGTGATGGGAATCTCTTTCACTTGAACCATCTGATGAAAGGAGATAAACTGGTGCTGCACAGATCCAAGAGGGACTGGATGTGGAGGCAGTTCTTCTTGTCGGAGGAATACATGGGAAGTAACTATCAGTACGTTGGCAAGGTGAGTGTCCACGATAACACAGGCCCAGAAAAAGCCTTCTTGTCTAGCAAAACAGGGCTTGGAGGAGATGCAAGCACTTGAGTTTTGCATTACTCTTTCATTTTCCTGAGTTTTATGTGGTTTGACACTGGATTTAAACACAGCACTGTGTGGCAGGAAATTTGAAAAACTTGATGCCATCATCAAAGAACTTTAAGTGGCACAAATATGAATTACACACTCACTGAGGCATGAATATTCACAGAGGCAGAGAGACAGAAAGTGAACAAGAGAGGGAGAGAGAGTCATTTTGAGATGGAATGCTTCGTACCAGGGTTTAGTTTTTTACCGCTCTCATTTCCAGGACAAAGTGGCTCCGCAGAGACCTGACAGGAATCAACAATTATGGGCTATTTCACTCACTCTTTTTCATTCCCCCCAATTGACTTCGAACCCATCTGCAGTGGCTGTGTGAAGGAAGGCTCTGCAATTCATCAAGCCGCGGTTCAGAGGCATGCTATATTTATGCCACATTAAACATGAAAGAGGAGTCCATACTGACATTCAGCAGCACAGTCCCTGTTATTAAAACACTGACAGTGTTGTATACATACAGAAAACATAGAATACATCAAAGAGGCTTAAAACGGTGTTCTTTTTCCCGCAATAACTCTTGTTTAGCATATAACACATACTAATAAGGGCACTTGGTCAAAATGGTCAATGAATGTTGGGCATGCTAGACTAAGTACTTTTGATGGAGTACTTGGCTACAAGTCAAATTTTAATTGCAGGTAGCAAATCAACCTTATTTTTCAATGTGAAAGTAAGGTATTTTTTTATTCATGTGAAAAACTTCTGGTTCATAACATCTATAGATAAATATAAATTTAGAGCAGTGATTATAATTCAAACCATATATTAATGTTGTGTTTATTATTACGACAATACATTAAAATATTAGGATAAGAAATACCTATTTGCAATTAGCAGTTTATACAGCCACAAATACCTGGAAGCCACATACATTAAATGGCTACGTCCACTCTTACATTAAGAAAGAGTTGGAAAAATGAAACAAATGCCAAATTGAACAAGTGGACACCGAAACAGCTCTTGACAGGGAAGTCAAGAGATACATTTATCTTTTTACCGTGTAAAGGAATAAAAGATTTGTAAATTTGTATTCAGGTCTTGTGATTTCAGCTATATTAGGTATAATGAATATTACGATTCAGTCGGATTCTGGGATTCATGATTCGATTCAAGAAAGATTATTCATTATTCATTATTGATTATTTTGCTGTTTAAATGCAAAAACGCTAGCTAACTATTTTGTCGAAACCGAGTTCTGATTTGAGATTCAATTTTAATGTAAGTTTCGCTGTCCTTTTTATTTGTAGAAAAGGCATCGCAGTCTTACTGAAATAATCCGTTGTGATGGTAGAAGTGATGCTTTACAAAACATTGAATCAATTACTTTGCAAACTGATTGTTGACTAAGGACATCTGCTCGTCCTTTCCATACAAATGCAACAAAGTGTAGCCTACAAAGTGTAATCTACTAATAGCAGAATACCATTAAAGTTGATTGAAATTATATAAAAAGTATATCATAATGAATCCTTGTTTGTTCAAATCATGACTTTGGTTTGGTATGCGTTTCGAAACAAAAGATTCAAACAGGTTTAGATTTATTACAAACAAATCACTTTTACATTAAACCCTACAGCAGACATTTACTAAATCGAGGGTTTTGAGAATGTATGGTGTATGAGAGTGTATGATAATGTAGAGAGTGTATAGTGTGCAGTGTCTAAGTCAGAGCACAGCTTTTATGTAAGGCCAGATAAATAGCTGCTTTTGGAACATTCTGCTTTGTGATGTTTTTTTTCTTCGTCTTTCGTTTGCCCTCTCCATCAGTCAGAGTGGATAGCATAAAGTGTTTGTTATGAGATCCTGCTGAGTGTGTTTGAAGGGTCAGCTGGTGGACTCAGACCACTAGCTATTTCTAAAAACAGCCTTTAGAGCCCAGGATAAATGCATTACATGGCCATGACTCTGACCAGATGCAGGACCTGAATCCGCACACATAAATGCACAAAACACCTACTTTTTTGATTCACTGAAGCATGTTAGAACCCATATAGTCTCATCACACTGGTTGAAATTTAATTAAGCATCAGATGGTGACAGTTGGACAGCTTAAGGGCAAATAAACTCATTTAAGGGAAACTAAATGACCCAACCAGTGGGATGAATCAGGGTGACTCTTCAATTACAGGAACTTTTCTTTCCCCTTCTACGATTTTAAAGGGAAAAAAAAATTAATGTTTAATGTCTTCTTTTTTTTAATGAGTCTTACCTAACATTTAAAGTGTTGCAGTGAAGAATTTTATATTTTAGGCTTGTTCTTACTCCCAGACTTTAAAACCTTCCTTTATAATAAATACAATAATAAAAAATAAATAATAATATAAACTAGGGAAATTCTAGTTTACACTATTTTATTTTGTTTTATTTTTTTTTTCTCAAATAAAGTGTTATTTTAGATTATTACTATGTATATTATTATTATTATTATTATTATTATTATTATTATTATTATTATTATTATTATTATTATTATTATTATTATTATTATTAGGCCATTTCAAAAAGACAAACATGCTAAAACAGAATTTAATTAAATGGCAAAAAATAATAATAATAATAAAATAAAATAAAATAAAATACATCAGTCTGTTTTTATATAATACTATATAGAGGACAGTGATGAGATCCAGTTTTATGAGTTTATTCCAAGTGGCAGGATAACAGTGAGGACAAAGTGGGCATAAATACAATTCTGATTAGTATTATCACTATTAAAATGAAAAGTCATGGAAATCAATCATGTTCTAAAATGTCTAGGAACATTTTGTATTTTTAGAAATGCAAATGGATATGCAATGAAAATGCAGTGGTAAAAACGGACTAAAAGCTTCATTAGTATTTAATGGAATATGTTCTGAAGACTTGTACTCTTAAGACTGTGGCTTTTATGTGTTTCTATTGTCCCTAGAGAGCTTTCCCTCCAAAAGATGATTCTTCTAAGCTGCTAGCCATGATTGAAAACATGTCTAGCTGTTTAATAAAACATGACAGCATATCATATTAACATTTTGTTGAAGGAAAGGCTTTTTATTACTCTACAGTTTTTGATTTGAAAATATCCACAAATTATTGTGCATTGTGATAAAAAAAAAGGGTGAAGTCACAGTCTGTTTTCTGTCCATGCAGCTTCGCTCAGACAAAGACAGAGGGGATGGAACTGCCCGATACATTCTCTCTGGGGAAGGAGCAGGCACAGTTTTTCGTATTGATGAGAAGTCTGGGGATTTACATGCTACACAGAGACTGGACAGAGAGGAAAAGGCCTCTTATACACTGCAGGCCCAGGCTTTCAACAAAATCACGGGGCTCCCTCTGGAGCCTGCCACTGAATTCATTGTCAAGATACATGACATTAATGACAATGAGCCCAAATTTACCAAGGCTGTCTACACTGCCAGTGTACCTGAAATGTCAGATGTCGGTGAGTGGATGAAAATTACTTTTTCTCTCTGTGTTGTTATTTGAAGTGCATTTATTTATTTCCCCTGGAATACTGCACCAGGGTGTGATATTCCTGTCACTGCAGTGTTTTAAGGTCAAGGATGCCTCAGTGCTATTGGTTTTTAGAATTGTTTAGTTTTTTTTCTTCATTTGACAAGTCTTTGGAGCATGTAGTGTTATGGAGTAGAGCATGTAGTCAACAGTGAGCTACACTTTCACAATATTTTGTTTTATTAAGGTTGCTTTGTTTTGGCTTTGAATTAAATGTGCTGTATGTTAGGAGTGACACAGAGTGGTTGAACTAGGAATTGCAGTCCAAATTCAAAATACTGGAGAGGGTTTTTTTTTTTTTTTTCACCCAGCCCCTCCTCCTGAGACTTGATGCACATGCAGGTTGCCAGATTGACGACGAATAAAATGAAATGTGCTGTGTTTTCCTGCCTACTGGCAACCCGGGTGCTGAAATACATTTGAGTAAAATGGCAGTGGGCGGTTTTCACAAACCAAAACAACGACAGACATTTTCAAAGGAGATTAATTGACATTAGCACTGCTTTTCAGATAAACCGGTATGTTAACTTAGCACGTATCTTAAATATCTGCAAACATATTATGGTATTTTTAAGCTTTAGTGGAGTTTTGAAGTCTTTATCTTGTTGTTAAGTCTTTCATATATATATATATATATTTTTTTATTATTTATATTTTAGGGATGTTTTGGCTTTGATTTAAGCCTTTAAACTCAAATGTTTTACTCAACATTACTAGCGGAGGATTTAGACAAAACTGAGTTAGACTTTGACAACAATTTGTTTGTTTTGTATTTTTAATGTTTTGTTTTGTCTTTGATTTAATACTTTAACATGTTGACCTATAGTTACACAACATTTTCTGCATGATTTATTTTATTTTTATTATCATTATTTTTATTATGTGTGTGTGTGTGTGTGTGTGTGTGTGTGTCCTGAAATTTAAAAACAATAATGAATAGAAAATAAAATAATAAACGAGTTATAGCGCCACATAAATTATTTTTAAAAACACAGGATAATTTGATGCAGTCAAGCGGTCTAGAGACCATAAAGTACTAGGAAACATTCTAAAATGAGTTCTGGCATTTTCTATTTATTATTTGGTGTTTGTTGCCGCATAAGTAAATAAAAATATCTATAGCAAATATGATTGGTACCATGGTTCTATTAATAATAAGAAATAATCCTATTACCTAAATAAAGCAGTTTTCTAGGAATCTAGGAAACCATTTTCAGGTAGTCAAATGCAAATATATGTAAATATTAAAAACCAGTGCCCGCTAGGCACTGCCTCTCTTGAGTCCTGATGTAGTGCCTGATGGAGGAGATTGTATTTGCTCATCTTATCACATTTTCTATTTACATCTAATTCCCATTCGCACATCATCTATCACCACTGTCTCACACAATCAGTGACTCTGTGCTAGCAGTGACACTGCATCATAAATATTCACAGCGCATGAATATTCAGGAGATTCATGCTGCTTCTCAGTAACATCATAATAACCTCTGGTTATCCCGTTTCCAATCAAGTCAGTCCTCAAGCAGTGAAGCAGTCTGTTTGGTATCGTCTCCCCAAAGAAAATCTAATGATGCTCTTCCTTCTCTGATAGGGGTTCTCATGTTCAGCTGGAATCTAATACAAGGGGCTGTACATCTTATTTATGAAATTATTACCCTCAATCAGGTGCAAAGTGTCATCATATTATGAAGCACCCATTACCCTCTGACACACAACCCTGGGACAAAACCAATACCATCTGTGTTTTCCAGTTTAAGGAATGGTGGTAAATCAAGGTTAGAGGCGATGTAGCCTTTGAATCATAATGACTGCTAATAATTCAGTTCAGAAGCTAAGAAAGGACCCAACTATTTGTTTCCTTTTCATAACTGCACCCCATGATAATCAGTTTATTGAGAGCTTGGTTCTTCACATCTGAGCAATTGAATATCATATAAATGTAATTCCAAACACAATCCTTATCCGAAAAAGTTGTGTATAGATGCAAATTGGTTTAATCTTAATATTAAAGGGGCTGTATCTTCTCCACTGCTACCCATAGGAACTCAGTTATGTTCTCAATTATGCTTGAGTGGAATGTTGACATTTGCCTCAGATGCTCATCCTAAAATGACTATAAGGAGAAATAGATATTGGCATACAGTATGTCAATAAATGCAATGTATTTGAAAAAAAAAAAAAAAAATGATGAGAAGCTAATGATTTCTGATGGCTGACTTTTGAATTTTGGCAAATCTGAGGACATTTTATTATATTGTTGATGTTTTTGGGTGTCTCCATAAACTAGAAGAAGGAGACGTAATCAAACATCTCCATTTGCTCCCCTTTCCATTCCTCAAAACTCGTTTGTCTCTCTTTTTTATAGGTACTTTTGTAATAGAAGTCAATGCCACTGATGCAGATGATGCCACATACGGGAACAGTGCCAAACTAGTGTACAGCATCCTGCAAGGGCAGCCCTACTTCTCTGTGGAACCTGAGACAGGTGAATCCTCCAAACATCTTGTTGAAAACATATTCTCTGCTGACATACTACTACGATGGATGCCTGAGGCCATTTGACAAAGTGAGGCAGGGATGTGACTTTTTATGTGGAATGTCTGAAGCATAAAGATCACACTGCTGCACCTGGCTAACACATCCAGCTACAACTAGAATATTTGTTTTACACAAAATAGAATAAAAATTTGGAATAAAACAAATTACTATGCTGGGCTTGTTTTATTACCTTTTCTGGGAAGAATGGAAGTTAGGTTTGATAAATGTTCCAATATAAAAACTTACAGATGCAAAATATTAAGATGAAAGTATAAACACAATGAAAGGTAAACACTGTCCCTTTAAGAAAGTAGTGCTATAAAACAAATTATTAGATGAAATATTAAGAAAAATGTTAAGTATAAGTTTCTGTTCAGTATGCAGTAGGTTACCCGGAATTTTTTTTCTGTGTAGGAATTGTCAGAATAGCCCTTTCCAATATGGACCGAGAAGTGCGAAATGAGTATCAGGTGGTTATACAAGCCAAAGACATGGCAGGACAGATGGGTGGTCTGTCTGGAACCACCATGGTCAACGTCACCCTTACAGATGTTAACGACAGCCCGCCACGTTTTGCATACAGTAAGATATCACTCACTTAAAAATGCTTGTTAATTCAACATGCACTGCAACCCATCTATTGTTTAAATTGTTTTTCTGATATATTGTACGTCTTTATCTGTGAGTTGTATGTCTGATGCATTTCCAAGTGAGATGGAGCTAAAAAAAAAAAAAAAAAAAAATGAGTTCACTAAAATACTGCTTAAATAGCTGCTTGCTCTTGGTCAAAATTGTTGTTAAAATTTTAGCATGGCCAAAGTGACATTTATTGTGAAGAATAACGTGCACCAATGAAAATACAACTAGTATTTCCCACAAAGAATGCATTTAGTAATTAAATAAGATAGATTTTGACTTTAAAGGCCATGACGGGCTTAGAATTGAGACCAAAAAGGGCATACAATTGTTGTATATGGTTGGAATGAACATAACCTCTTTCCTTTTCAAGGTTCTTACCACCTAAGCACTTATGAGTCAGCAGAAATCGGATCAAGTGTTGGTCGAATTAAAGCCAATGATGGTGATGAGGGAGAAAATGCTGAAATGAAATACAGAATTGTAGATGGAGATGGCAAAGAATATATCGATATAATAACAGATGAGATAACTCAAGAGGGTGTTATCGTTGTCAAAAAGGTAAAAACCTGTATCAGTATATATATTTTATGATTTATAAAGCTACGACAATATTAACAAACAATCTTCTTCATCTTCATACAGAAATTGGACTATGAAAGCAAGCGTGTTTACACAGTGAAAGTGGAGGTGACTAACACACACCAGGACCCCAACTTCGCTGTTCTGGGCCCATTCTTAGACACAGCCATCGTCAAGGTCACGGCCAAAGATGTAGATGAGCCTCCTGTCTTCAGCAGACCTCAGTTTGTCTTTGAGGTCAATGAGGACACACCAAAAGGAATAGCAATTGGAACTATTACAGCCTGGGACCCTGATGCCACACATTACCCAATCAAGTGAGCATTTGAAATATTTAATTATTCAACAGTTACTGCAGGGAATTCACTAAAATGATCTGCACCCACGATAGCATACGGTAGTTTATTTCCACACACTGTCTTCCCTGCATCCGAGTCTCTAAATAAATTATGCAAATCAGAAAATTGCACACACACACACACACACAAAAAAAAAAAAAAAAAAAAAAAAATCTGTTGAATCAACTCTTTAAAATGACAAAAATGCAATGCAATGCAATGGAATGCAATGCAAAAAAAAAAAAAAAAAAAAAAAAAAAAAAATATATATATATATATATATATCCAAATAGTGTGTTTGGGATATATGCCCAATTTAAACTCTTCTTCTTTATTTGATTATGATTTGATGAATTGCTGCTGTGATGCCTAGAAAATGTACACAAGCACAAATAGTTCTGACTTTTGGTATATAAGGCACAGTGGGATAATTTACAAATCTCATAAACTTATATTTCATTCACAACAGAATATAGAAAACATATCAAATGTTGAAAGTGAGACATTTTGAAATGTCATGCCAAATATTGGGTCATTTTGGATTTCATGAGAGCTACACATTCCAAAAATGTTGGGACATGTAGCAATAAGATGCCAGAAAAGTTAAATGTACATAAAAGAAACAGCTGGAGGACCATTTTGCAACTTGTTAGGTCAATTGACAACATGATTGGGTATAAAAAGAGCCTCTCAGAGTGGCAGTGTCTCTCAGAAGTCAAGGTGGGCAGAGGATCACCAGTTCCCTCAATGCTGCAGTGAAAAATAGTGGGGCAATATCAGAAAGGAGTTTCTCAGATAAAAATGACAAAGAGTTTGAAGTTATCATCATCTACAGTGCATAATATCATCCAAAGATTCAGAGAATCTAGAACAATCTCTGTGCGTAAGGGTCAATGCTGGAAAACCACATATTTTTCCCTTAAAATGATACATTTTCTCAGTTTAAACATTTGATATGTCATCTATGTTGTATTCCGAATAAAATATTGCAATTTGAAACTTCCACATCATTGCATTCCATTTTTATTCACAATTTGTACAGTGTCCCAACTTTTTTGAAATTGTGTTTGTATATATATAGTTTACAAATTTAAAATTGTTTTGTACAGTAAAGTGTCAGAGAAATGCTCACAATTGGCTCTGAGAACAATATATATATATATATATATATATATATATATATATATATATATATATATATATATATATATATATATATATATATATATATATATTGTGACTTGTGCTTAATAGGTACAAATAATACAAAATATGAAGTAAAATTTACAACAAGAAATAAATCTCATTGTGAAATACAAAGTCACATTTATGATTTGAAGTCACCATGATGAAAAATAAAAACAGATCAATTAGGCAAAACATTTTAAATAAGCCACAATTAATTTAAAGTAGGTAAATTGCAAGAAATGTCATTTTTTTTAAATCTAAAAGTTGCAGGAGATATAAAGTTACAAGTATGAAAAATAAAGTGGAAATTATTATTTATTTATTTATTTTATTCATAGACTGAAATGGGCTTCCATATGATTCTGTATGGTTATAAAACAAACAGATATTTTATAATAATAAAAATAAAAAAATTAAAATAATTCCCTGGCAGATGAACTTTGTCTAATCGAATCCAGTTTATAATAAATGTTATTGAAAGCCAACCCTTCTTCAAACTTCAGGGAATATCAGTGACTGTTTCAGCTCTTTTTGTTTCTTTCTTAAACCTGTCCATAGATATGCAATAGATGAACACACAGACCCAGAGAGACTCTACCACATCGACCCCAAGAATGGATCCATCACAATTATTAAATCTCTTGACAGGGAAGTGTCAAAGTGGCACAACATCTCAGTCCTGGCCAGTGAAATGAGTAAGTAAATACATGCATAAAGAAATAGGCGATGACACATCATATATATATTTATATATACTGTCTGCTTTACATTGCTTTAATCTATATTATTCCTCTAGATAACCCTCATCAAAGAAGCCGTGTTCCTGTATTGATAAAGGTTTTGGATGTGAATGACAATGCGCCAGAATTCGCCATGATTTATGAGACATTTGTGTGTGAGAATGTCAGAGCAGGGCAGGTATTTATACTCTATATTTGCTTTTTACTGTTTAGCCATAAAAGTGAAAAAAAAAAACTATAAAAAAAAATTAGACTAATAAAAATATTATTGTTTTTTATATACAATGCAGTCAAGTGCAATGCAAGTTCAAAATCATGTCTACCATTCCAGCACATACAGACTATCAGTGCCATCGACACAGACGATCCTCTTGTGGGTCATAAATTTGTATTCAGCTTGAGTTCAATGAATCCAAACTTCACCGTCTTTGATAATGAAGGTGAATAAATCTTTCCTTTGACATTTCAATCTTGAATCTTATGGAAAATGCATGTGTTTAATCTTCTTTTCTGTTTTGGCACCAACAAAAACAGCTTTATTTTTGCTGTTGTTTGACTCAGCATGAGATAATATCTCCAGCTCTGACTGTTTGAATGTTCTCTTAACCCCCACCTCTCCCAAAGATAACACAGCCAGAATCCTGACCAGAAGAAGTGGATTTAACAGGCGTGAAATGAGTGTCTACTATCTGCCGGTAGTTATCTCCGACAGCGACTACCCCATCCAGAGCAGTACCAGCACGTTGACCATTCGTGTGTGCAGTTGTGACGCCACCGGCAACATGCGCTCCTGCAGTGTCGAAGCGTTGCTGCTCTCTGCTGGCCTCAGCACTGGGGCGCTAGTGGCGATACTTCTTTGCATCCTCATCCTGCTTAGTGAGTTTATGCAGACAGCAGGGTTTTATCATTTGCATCATAGCCCAAGGCATGCTTATTATAGGCTTATTTATTTATTGTATTTATTTATTTTTTATCTAGGTGCTATATATATATATATAGTGTAAGTATAAAGTGTAAGTGCAGTGCAAAGTCTATATATATATATATATAATGTATATGTACATGTATATACAGTACGCATGTTTAAAAGTGTTAGTGCAGTGCAAAGTCTAGTGGTATTTTCTCATTTAATGCAAGTGAATGTTTCAAGTTTGAAGTATAACATATCTATACTTTAATAGTGATTCATGCTGAAAATTCAGAAAAAAAACAAAAAAACTTTTTGTTTATAATATATTTGTTTGTTATTTATTTATTTTTTTTAAAAAAAAATATTTCCTACTTTTTAACTATTAACCGTATGGAGAAAATACTTTATTTCTAAAATTAGTTTGGGGGGTGCTGTTTTAAGTCATGAAAATGCATTTAAGTTTAGTTAGTTTAGTAAAATCTGAATGTGAGCTTGTGGCTTTAAGATTATTAAATGTCCTCCATACATCACCAGAAAAGTATGATCTTTAACCAGAAGATCCATTTTGATTTAAAATTACAAGTAAAAAAAAAAATAAATAAATAAAATGCATGCATGAACAAATCATTCTCAATAGGATCAATAAATTGCATTAAAAAAAATTAAGATTTTTTAATTTTCATTTAATGGAGACTTTAACAATGATAACACTAACACATGTCTATCTCTTCACTCTTTTCCAGTGATTGTGGTGCTGTTCTCAGCTCTAAGGAAGCAGAGGAGGAAGGAACCGCTGATCTTTTCCAAAGAGGACGTCAGGGATAATGTAGTCAGTTACAATGATGAAGGTGGCGGCGAGGAAGACACGCAGGCCTTTGACATCGGCACGCTGCGCCACCCAGAGGTGATCGAAAGCAACAAGCTGCGTCGTGACATCATCCCAGAGATCCTGTTTCCCTATCACAGACCTTCACCCATGAAGGAGTGCGCAGATGTCAGAGACTTCATTATTAGCAGACTGCAAGAAAACGACACAGACCCTTCCGCGCCTCCCTATGACTCTCTCGCCACTTATGCTTATGAGGGCAATGGATCAATTGCTGAGTCACTGAGCTCTCTGGAGTCTTCTGTGACTGAGGGAGACCATGAATATGATTACCTCTCTAACTGGGGCCCGCAGTTTAAAAAGCTTGCTGAAATGTACATCGGGAAGGATACGGGAGTTGCCAACTAGGCTGCCGTTCAGTGACATTCATATTCTCTGTATGTACGCTCGGATCTCATGCTGTGCTCTGAGGCATAACTTGAAAGAAAGAAAGAAGGACAAGGATACTTCGCAAGTCCTCTTTCTTTTGTTTTCTACCAACATAAGCAGAAATTCACTTTTATGATGGGTTTTTTATTTTTTTTATTTTTTGTGGACGGTGTTGTGGTAAGGTGATTTTGTGTTAAAAGGAGAAGTGATTGTGATTTAGATTTTTGTCCATAAAAAAAAAAAAAAACCTTAACTGAGGAGCAAAATGAATGGATGATTTTGTGACTTTCAATACATGGACAGTGAAAAGACTGCCTTCGTCTTATAACAGATTGGAAAGGACTCTTCCCTGTTCCTCTTCCTTTGATGATGGTGGAGTATCATTCATCACAAATCACGTTTTTGGTTTCTTGACGTCATTACAAAAATAATTAATGAAAAAAACAAATTAGGTTTCTTAAAATTCTACAAATGCATTTTTTAGTTGCTAACTAAAAATATATAAATAATTTATTAAATAAATAAATTAATGAATAAATAAATAAATAAGAATCTTTGAAAATAATTTCTCCAAATTACTTTCTTTGTTGAAACACACACAAAAAAGTAATTTTGATTCTCTTTTTTATTCAGTTACAGTGAATGGGAACTGAAGCCTTTAAGCTTCAAAAAATATGCAAAAACATTCTAAAATATATCATAAAAGGTGCTCCATAAAACTTTTGAACTATATTTCATGTCTTTTTAAATAGTTTGATGCTTTGTGTGAGTGTAAATGTGAGTTAAGTCTTTAAGAATTTGTGTCATATTTTCAGTGAACTGACTGATTCACTTCACAAAATTGGTTTAAATGATTCATTCACAAATTAGACTGATCTGGTTCCCAAAAATACACGCTGGCTCAATATAGGAAATATTATTTGTGAATAATGTTAAAATGTTGGTGTATATCTCACAAAAAATAAATAAATAAATATATATATATATATATATATATATATATAAATATATATATATATATATATATATATATATATATATATATATATATATATATATATATATATATATATATATATATATATATATATTGTTTTACTTCAGAAGTCTTAGAATTTTGCACACTAGTTATGTATGGATTTTCTTTATATGTTGCTTTTGCTACCTTTTTAAATCTTGAGAGCTTCAGATCTCATTCATTCGTGACTGTATGCAACAGAACAATTAAGAAAGTTTGAGAAAAACTTAGAAAGGTTTGGAACAATGTGATTGTGAGTAAAAAATTAATAAAAATAAGATGTTATTTATTTATTTTTTATTTCTTTGCTGAACTGTCTTTTTAACAGGACTGTACATAGAGGAATTTCAGTTATATTGTCATCATTTAAATGTTTCATCACAGACTCTGCCTCTCTACACAGCTTGCGAAGTGTTCTCTTGATGAAACATACTGTCAGCATTATCCTGACAGCACTGAAAGCATAGAAAGGAACAGAGGAGCATTTCCACATCTGTTTGAGATGTAGTTCAAATCAACTTTATTTGCTTGTGTGGAGTTTGCTTAATTTGCAAAACTGCAGATTACACTGAAATCAAACAAGAATGCTGCAGTACACTGAGCTTGTGTGAATGAATGTTGTCAAAGTGTTTTATATTAACATTTTTTAAGTATATATTTTAATAAAAAAAAATATGAATGACCCTACAGCCCCCTAATTTTTCTGTTAGTCTGCATTTTTAAGGTTACATCTTTATACAAGATACATCTTTATCACTCACAAAGGCAAACAAATACAGTCTTTCTTTCCAAGAAAACTGAGCTTGAAACCACAATAGGCTCATATACTGAAACAAATTAAATTTCAAGAGGTTTATCGAAGTTTGGTTGATTAGGAGAATATATCAAATGAATTAAAATAATCAAAACAGTAAATCATTCCTACAAAGAATTTTCAAACAAAAGAAAAAAAACAAATACAGAATTTAGGTAAACTGGTAAATAAATAAATAAATAAATAAATAAATAAATAAAAACATAAGAAAAATATTTAAGGTTTCATTTATCTGTCCCAAAGGCCAATAAATAAGGTCTCTGCTTTTTCAAATGTCTCCAGTATCTAAGGATCGTGGTACTCTGTTCTTTCACAGTGTCTTTACTCAATAATAAACAAGAGGTCATGGTGATGGGAAAACACAGCAACTCAGTTCATGTCCCTTTTCTGCGATTTGTATGTAGGTCCTCAGGTTACCATCCCTGGGGCCTGAAGAAGTGTTCACATTGACATCAGTCTGGAGTGACAAAGCGGCCAGAACTGATTTCCAGCAGCACAGGCATCAGTGACAGGACTTGGCTTTATCCAACAATACAACAAAGTAGATATTAGATTAACTTTATGTGCAGTTACTCAATGCAATGAATACTAACAGGAATGTAGACAGCGTTGCAGTGATCCATCTCTTGTGAGACACCAGTGAAGTGTCAGCAAGATGGAGAAGATAATGTTGCTGTGAGTGATTTTACTGTCCATGATTTATACCCACATCAACAATATAATAACACCATAGAAAACTGAATCTGACATTGTTGGCATTCTAAACAAGTTTGATTCATCCAGTCTTGTTCATGATTTGATGTACTACTATGCAGCACGGCAATTTTTGTGCCTTCTTCTGCAAAATGTAAAAATAATTGAGGCAACAAAACTGATTCACTGTCAAAATGGAATGAAATTTTATAATTGTTTTTCCCTGTTCATACAATTCATTTGAAGTCAGATTGGGTGGTAATGAAACCTACCAATAATATCGGAGCATCCAGCACGGTCACCTTGTGACCTCCAGCAATCAGTGTGAACGAGACATCATGTATCAGTGATACAGAAGAAGTGACTGATTCACTGAAGTGAACCCACAAGCAATAATGTCCTTGTTTTTTCATGGTCTGAGCAGTACAGGAGGTGGAAAGCTAAATCGATCAACAGCTCCACACAGAGTCTGTGCCCACTGCACTCATTGGAGAACTCAGCAGATTTATGAAAACAACCAACACAAATGTCTACATATTATCCACCATTGCATGTTCATCCCACAGATTCTGCACAAAAATAGCACTTCTGTGAAATGTGGAGATGAGGTCCATAGATTGAGCCTGGGCCTGCTGATCATTCTTTTATGAGCAACTTCATCAGTGATCACATGAACTCAGCACAGAAGATAATGTCCCTATCCATCTTTACTCCATCTTAATGAACAATTAACATGCTGTCAACTAACTTGTTAGCAAAATCACTTTTAGAAATACAGCAGTCATGACAGTTATTAGCTACAGTTTACCCTATGAGGCATATAAATAATGTGGCACATTTCATAATTCAATATTTAAGTATAACAATTTTATAGATGACTGTTGCTGTAGATATGTGCTCTATTTTTTTCTTTATTTATTTTTTTCATTTTTTACAATATGTCTTTTTAATTTACAGAGAAATTATGCTTTAATGGAAAATATTCAAATTATAAATTTGTATTCAAATTATAAATTTGAATGTCATGTTGTGTTATATGTCATTACATGGTTTGCAGATCTTGTAAAAAAAAGTGCAGCATGTGTAAAAAAAAAAAAAAAAAAAAACTACAATACTGTTTTATTATAATTACCACTTTTTGTCTCAAAATTCAGACATTTTTCTTACTTTTCTGAAAAAAAGGAAATTCAGTTTTTGCAATTTATAAACTCAGAACTATAAGTAAGTATAAATTTGAGATTGCAAGATATAAACTAGAAATTCTGAGAGAAATTCTAAAGATAGATAAGACGGATAAAGGGATAAAGGGTTGCAATTACCTGTTTTTATTTATTATTCATTGGAGGAAATAGGCTTCCATAAGAAGTCTACTGTACAATGAGGGAACATGTTGCGTAATATCCATTAATGGATTACTAAAACATACTGTACCACTATGTCTGAATATATGGAGCACCGTATTGTAGATTGCTCTTGAAATCCAAATGACCACTCAGTTCAAAGCAAATGCAACATTTGATGAAACCTTTTAGAGTAGGATCATTTATAATGTCTGTGGATGAAAGTTGTGCTGAACAGCATGCACTGTATGCAGGGTATTTCAGAAACGCACAGTAATTGAGGTGCTGTAGGAGGGACGGACCTCACTCTCTTTCAAACAATGCTCCATAAATAAAACACTTCAGCTCGCTGTATGAAGTGTCATTCACAAACTTTCAGCACAAGCTGCGCCTCCCAGCACAATGCTATAATCATATACAGTACGGGCACTTGAAGCATTCATTTCCAGAATGATGAGGGCTAAAACAACTTTTACAGTGAGTGGAAGACTTTAAGTAATGAAGTTTGATGTGGGAAAAAAGTGCATAAATGTAATTTCCCTGCAACTTATATATAAGTGTTAGTTGTTTGTGGTTATTCATTTTCCTGGACTGTGAATGAGCGATACAACATACACAAAAGCAGTTTTGAGGAGGATGAAAAATTAGAAAGATTTCACCCAAAAAATATTCTGACTGCTCTTTCTATGTCATTCAAATGAATGAAGACTGGGCCTTCCGAGTCAAGAAACAAAACAGAAGTATATGTATATGAGCTATAAGGTTGAAGTCCTCATCAAATTTCAATGTTCTTGTGGAAAGTGAATGATGGCAGAATTGTCATTTTTGTTTTTTGGGTGAACTATGTCTTCAAAATTCTGCTTGCAAAAAGAAAATGTAATTTAAATTTTAAAAGAGAAAGAAATGAAACTGAAATACAGGAAGTCTCATTCACAAGGCTGCTTCTCAAATAGAAGCATCAAACCATGTTTAATGGTATAAAATGCTGTCATATAATCCAGATCTCTGTGTGTATGATATTTCACAAGAGGAAACCCCTGCAGTTCTTTGAGAAATGAAAGAGGAGGAAGTTTCCTTGCACAGTATTCTAGATCTTCCCATGACAGCTCATTGTTGTTGATGAGTGGTGATCTGGGAATCCATGAAGTACAGTACCTGTCATCTGTGAATTTGTTTAACAGTGTTGTACAGTATATAGGTATACAGAAATGTACCTCTAGCTCCATCTGTCATTATATTTAAGTAACTCACTTTTTATTCATGCTGTTTACCAGAGTTTGTCCACTATATGAAAAAAAAATGTATATATCAGCCTCCTATATTTAGGTTCGGTTATTTCACTTGCATAGAAAAGGACCTATACATTGCCATTAAAATTACAGGAGAAGGTTAACACACTTGCTAGCACACACTTGGTTAGCACACTTGCTTTAGTAGCACACACAATTAAACCCTAAAATCTATAAAATCAACAAACGCCATACTGTTATTTTCTTAAAAAAAACTATACAAATAAAATACAATAATCCTGTATATAAAAAGCATTCATTGTTTCATATAAAGTGCATATCATTTTACATAAGAATGTAATGCACAGATGAACTCTGGGTGGCAGTAATACCTCAAAATTATCATATTACTTTTTTGGGTGAACTATCCCTTTAATATTTAAAGACTTTGAAAAAGATCGAAAAGGTCAGTTTTGTTTGTATACTATTAAATAAGTTATTGTTGCAGTGTGCTGTAATTATTTATTTATTTATTCATTTATATTTGGGGTTGGGCAGAGTGACAATTCACCCTACAACTCTAAACATTGAGTCTTAACTGAGTTTGAGGGTTGAGCCTAGTCAGTACCTACACAAAAGAGTGTTCAAGGGTCCAGAAGGTGGTGCTCACTCTCCAGACTGCATGGATTCCCCTCACGGTCCAGTACTGAATGGAACAGTGTATACAATATGTGTATAAAAAACCACTGTCCTTCAGAAGAGATGTTAAACAGAAGTCCTGCCAGTGGTCATTAAAATCCCTAGATGCTGTCTGAGTGAAAACCTCCAGTCAGATTACTCCTATTAGTGACTATCCATCATGGTTTCCTCATAAGCCACACATAACAGTCTTCACTCCACCAATACCTGGTCTGTGCTCAGCAGTCTAGTATATCATGGATGCTGTTCAGTCCATGGTTATGCAAGGAATTATAATTCGAACATGTTTTTTTGATTTGTTAGAGTGGCAGTAAAACTAGTGTTTTAAAAGAAAGGTTTCCTCCAAATGCATGCATTGATTCTTTCTAATTGGAAGGGTTTTTTTTTTCTTTTCTTTTTTTCTTTTTGAATAAACACTATGCATTGATTATAGTGGGAGATTATAGTCGATATGAAGATGAGACATTAATGTGAGGCTTTCACTTGAGGACAGGAGCAGCCCAGCTAAATATTCACTGCTAATTAGAGCTGGTTTCCGCCTCATGGTGACATATTGGATGGGATGGGAATCTCTGGAATAAGTATGCTGTGAAAAAATGTGTTTCCTGAAGTGAGAACATATTGATTCAGGGTATGCACAAATGAAGTAGTCCTGCAGGATATAAACACTATAGTTTAATTGAAACAATCATGGATTTGTGCAAACAGTCTCCGTTTTAGAAAGTCAAAGTTATTGGCAGATAATCTATACTGCAGTGAGAAGATCAAGGTTGCAGTTAACTTCGTGGCAGATGTTCAAAGAATCCCCTTTTTAAAGCAGTGACAGCTTTGGTTCTCTAGGAAATATAGGTGCTAAACTGCAAATGTGATTGAAGGCTGTCAGAATTTTAATAGAGCATAACGTTCAAAGGTGGACAGAGATAAGGGAGATCATAGTGCTAGAAAGTTAATGTACTATGTCACTGATCTAAAAAGTTTTAGCATATTATTTATTTCCTTTGCTCTGTAACGTGTGCTGTCTTAATCCTGTTTTCACAAGCAGATTTTATGTCAGTTAAATTAATAATAATGTACGCTAAATCACTGCACAATAATCAGAAAAAGCACAGATAGAATGATAGATGACAGAAGGATATAATTGTAAAAAAAAAAAAAAGGCATGTTTACAGAATTTACAGAACAATTTGATTTATATTAAAGGAATGGTTCACATAAAAAACAATGGAAATTTGTTTAAAAGTAACTCACCCTCCAAGCTATGTAAGCATTTTGCATTACATCTCTCGCTCACCAGTGGATCCTCTGCAGTAAATGGGTTGCCATCAGAATGAGAGTCCAAAGAGCTGATATAAATATGAAAATAACTCAACTAATCCTCAAGACTCCAGTCCATTAATTATTATCTTAGGTGTGAAAAAAAGGAACACTTATTTTAACTTCAATCAATTGCTTCCATCTAAAATAACGAGTCCTCTACCCATAATATTGTTTTTTGCCAGTGAAAAGTCACCATGTCTAAAATCAGGAGAGAAAACATATAGATCAAGAATTATTTACAAGTGAAAACAGTTCCAAAGAGTTGTAAAGAAATATGTTGGTGGATTTTGATGTGAAAGGACAACAGGGGATGGACCTTTGCACTGGAGGAAACATTATTATGTGTTTTTGGCTCTGTTTTTTTTTTTTTTTTTTTTTTTTTTTTGCCAGAATATCTGTTTGAAAAAGCCTCACATATAGTGACAAATACAAATAAAGCAAAAGCATATGTAAATATAAAATATGCAACCATTTTGTTTAACTAGGAACCCTTCTGTCTTTAAATAGGTGCTCGTTCATTTTTGCTAATTAAAAGAGTTCCCCTGAATAAATGATTAGTCATATTGAGACGTTTAATTAAAATGATACAGAGTGACACTTCTCAGCATGTATGAAATTCACAGACCAAACAGAATTAAATGCCTTAATATGCGGTCCAACACAGCAATAGGAAAAA